>NW_010165577.1:0-5393 GCF_000695765.1 Mesitornis unicolor | reverse complement strand
GAGAGGCTCGGCAATTCCTGGGCGTTGAGCGCCGTGAGGTTCCGCCGGACAGGGTCAGCCTGTGCTTCGTACTTTGTGACTTCTTTATGTTCTGGGGGTTTTTTTTCTGGCTGAGATCTCTCAGTGATTGCTTTGCTATTTTAAACTGACGTGTAGATTGTTCAGTACTTCTGGCTGTTTTCAGTTCAGTTTCCGAGCGCTGTTTGCCTTCTGAACCACAGGAATTTGTATGGAAAAGCAGTGTTTATGAAATGTGTTTCCAAGTCAGATGCTCCAGTTAGATGCTCGTTCTCTGTGCAGCCCAGAGTGGGTAATACACAGAATGATCACTTTGGCGGTGTGCTGTCATCGTATACGTTCTGAACGGATAACTAAACTCTTCCACAGATGAGGACCTGTTTCTGTGTAAGGGAGGAATAAATCTTCATTAGTCTTAAAGAGTTCCTGAAAGAAACGGAAACCTTTCATGGCAGAATAGCTAGTTTGTATGGCTGCGACGCATGTGTGCTTACAGAGTGGTGCTGGATACCTTCCAAAATCAAGAAAGCTTAGGGTGTTTTTTTGCCAGAACTTTCAGCATTTACAGACGTTTCTTGTCACCAGCTACATTGATGAGTTTTGTTCATTTGGAATTGACAACTGCAGCCAAAGTAAATGTTATGTACTCTTGAAGTCAATGCTGCTGTTATACTGTTGATATTGAACTCTGTTCAGGCTTAGGAACTTCTTGAAGCTGAGCATTACTAGGAAACCCGGGAACACGTTATTTATGTTTTCAGGACTGTAGTTTAGCATTTGAAGTTATGTGGATACATGAAGGATGTCATAGAAACTTGATCAGCCTGTGGTTTGCAGTATGAGCTAGGGACTCCCATAACTGTTGGTCTTCAATTAGACGGTGAAATAAAATTTTATAATACACTTGCTTTTTGGAAAGTTGTATATAAAGAGATACTGGCTATCCATACACTTGTCAAAAAGGGAATGCATTTTGTGGAATGCATTAAAGTGGCTGGGGAATCAATCACCAAGTCACTTGAAAACTGATCTAGAAGCTTCAGTTCAGACTGCTGATGGTTTTACAGGCATCAGAAGTTTTATGCCATCAAACAATACTTTTCAGAAGAGTGAGAGAAAGAGAAGGATTATTGAGCAACAAGTCTTTGGTAACTTTTTTTGGCTTTTTTTAAAAGAATGCCAGGGATATCTGCACTATGTAACATCATCTGTAAGACTGGTTTGTTGTGGATTGACTTGGAAACATGTTTGGGTGGAGTTTCAGCCTGTAATTAAACTTTTAAAAAAGGGTTTGTGAAAATAACTTCCTCCTTACGTGGTCTTAAAATATTTTTGTTGATGTCTATTTAAGTATCTGTTTTTCTTGCATAAAAATCATTTCCGCTAAGTCAGGTTTCACTTCCTTGGAACATCTGATGTCATAAATTCGCTAGTTCTCCAATTGTCTATAGACTTTTGGCAGAACTCCCAAGTCTAGTGTAGGAAAGCCTTCTTAAAAAAAATTAAAAAAAAAAAATCTCTCTTTGATTCTTGTGATATAGCAAAGAGAGAATGGATCCAGCTGCTTATCCTTGATTTCACTACTCCATTACTCCTTTCCCTTTCTTGGAAGTGGAACATAGAATCAACAGGCTTGTGAAACGTTGCACGCTTTTTTAATGCTTGCATATGTTTGCAATATGCTCTGTTTTGCGAATGTGAAACTTAAAACCAAAATCCAGTAAAAATACAAGCTGTCAGAATGCTAAATACATGAGGAGGGTGCAGGAAAGATGCTAACTGTTATTATTTAAAGGTTGTATGGATGCGTGCTGGTGTTTTGGCTGGTTAGCTCTAGAGCTGGTAGTGGGTTTCTGTGACCAGAGGGATACACATGGAAGCTTTGCCCTTGGTCCTCTAAAAGTTGCTACCAGTTGCTACCTGAAAATAAATGTGGGCTGTGGAATGTGACATTGTATTTTATGCAAAGCCCATAGGGCTGCTTGTGTTTGAGGTGGACTTTGTGACTTGCCAGGCTTGGTAGCAGCAGACCATTAAGTTACTAAGTTAACCCTTTTTCACAACTGGCAGTTTCTGAGAAAGCAGTCCAGGAGGGAGAAATCTGAGCTAAGCATCTTTTACACAGTTATATAGAAAAGCTTGTTTGAGTTTTGTTAGTAAATGTGTGTTTGTACTCACACTGATGCCCTTGGAGCATTGACATGCTCGAGGTGTTATTTACTAAGTCTCAAATAATTTGCCTCAGAATATGAGAACTTCAAATAGTGAAGGGCTTAAAAAAAATCCTATGTCAGTGTCTGAGCGCATTAAGCAATTTGTTTTGTGGCAGTGCTGTTAGTCCTCACAATCACTCACCCTGTGAAAGCTTCAGTGTGTTTTGTTTTGCTAACTAAATCAGATCTGCTAGTAAAAATCATCTTGCATTAGAAATTTTAAGAGTGTTTTAAAATGAATTCTTAGAAATCACAGTAGTAACTTATGAACAGGTGGTTTTGCTTTGGGTTGGTAAGATGTATGCTTATGGTCCAGGAATAAGAGCGGGTAACAAAGTGGTGGTTCTGTCAAAAATCACAGATCACAGATTCTGCAAGGATAAGGTTACATGTGTTTGTGTAGTGCCTGAAGTACCAGTTAGTTTATATGCAACAATGACCAATCTATTCTACAATCTGTCAAATTTCCATGGATAAATTTTATATCTCAACCTTTGATAGAAATAAATTCAGGAAATATGGCTCCATTTACATGTATTAGAGTTGCAGAGTGAGGCCCTTGTGCAAATGCTTCTGGATACGTAGCTACCAAAATAATTGAATTTACATACTGGCTTCAGAAGATTAAAGTAACAAGTTGTAACACTGATGTGTCAAAAAAAGCTTCCTTTGAGAAGTAGGTTTGGAGCAGTTATACTGTCTCCCACTGATCTTTTTTTTTTGGTTGGCAGGGATGAGCACATTGTTAATTTGATTTGGTTTTCACAGTTTTAGGCAGCCAAAGTTTAATTCCTAGCATGCTACAGAATACAGCCTTTCTTAAATGTGTTTGTATGCAGAGGACCTGGGCTGTCCTCAGGTTCCATCTTTGCTGCTTTCACTTCACAGCTTTGGCTGTTGGGCAACAGGGGAGAAATGCCCCAGATCTTTTTCAGTTGCATTAAAAAGGGAGGGGGGAGGAAAGAAAAAGGGAAGGGGGCAGCTGTGAGAACTTTTGATTATTCAGTTTGTTACCTAGATATTCTTGACTTAAAATTGTGAATGAATTTAACTCAGAAGTAATTTTGTGTCTTTGAAGGTAAACCTACGTATCTATATCTATCTATATATATTGCTTTAAAAAGAGCATAAGAATTATGAGTACTACAATTTTTCTCCTGATGCAGACTATGCTTAATATTATTTTGCTACTGATAGCTTTTGTTTCTTTCAAAATTGTCAAGCTCGCATCTTTTTGATAAGTAGTGTTCCATTAAATTTTCACTATGAAACTGAATTGCTAAGGGTGCTCTTCTGTGTCCAGAATATCTTCTTATTTGCAATTGTTACTTTGATTTTTGGAATAGCTTTGTGAATTATACTTATAAATATCTTAAAGGAACTCCGTCAGAGATATCAGTGTCTAGTTTAATGCTTGTGTAACTTAACTGAACATGTTGCTGTAATGCTGAGCAGCTTTACTTCCCATATTAAGTTGATAAATGATTCTCAGGCTTTTTACTACTTCATGTTGGGTTTTTTTTAAACAGAAAATTTGAACAAGTGAGGTGTAGTTCCTTGGGACAGGGGTGGAGTGAGTTGACCTTATGGGACAGATCTTCCTCAAAAAATGAAGTACTTCTAAGAGATCATGGATTGTGAATATTGCACATAAAATAGCTGTATAAATACACTTCTTCCCCCGCCCCCAACTGTGATGACTGAATGGGAAAGATACGCCCTGTAATGGAAAAAAATCTGTGTTGTGAGTTCAATTTTTGTGCCTCTATGTGATAATATCTTTCTTCTTTGCGTGAATTTACTTGTAAGAGGGGAGGAGGTGACAGCCCTGTGATGTCTAATTTCTTTTTATGAGACACAAGTAGTCAGTGTGTTCTCATTACTATCTTTCGAAGTTCATTTTTGGGCACTACCAAAGGGTTAGAGTGAAGAGTCTGAACTTCCTTTCACAATGTTCCTCTGAGGCTTTTGTTCCCAGATTTCTTGTATCCAGAGCAGAAAGCAGAGGCTTTTGTTCATGCGTTAATTTGGAACGAATGAACGTTTTGAGGTGATGTGGAGTCCATTCGGGGCTTGCACTGTTTGCTCTTGCTTTGCTTCATTCCTGTCCTCCCCTTGCCCCCAGGTACCATATATCCACTGTATTAAAAAAAACCCCAATATATGAGAGGATTCAAAGATGTTGAGTGATACAAGTTTTGAGTTTGCATCAGCTGATAGCATGTGTGCAACAGCTTTTTTGGATAGGAGAGGCAGATAAATAGTTTTGTGGAAGTCATGGGAGTGTTTGTGGTTTGTGTTGTCAGTTAATAAGAATATTAGCGTGTCTTTGGTTTTATCATACAGTATTGTTATGAAGCATTTGTGAATTTTCAGTGTTTCTGAAAGTCCTTTGTTGTCTGAATGCACAGGAGCTATCTTTATCAAAGCAAAGAAATACGTAAAGAATAAGCAGAGTCAGTTGTTTATGAAAGCTTTTGTGTGAGATGTGCAATAGCTGGTGTTCTGTAGACCTGACATTGGAAGAGGCTCACAGTCCTGCTGGCAACTGCCTTTGTGACAGATTAAAAGCAGAAGACTTGTGTTTGTATGCAGCTGCAGAGTGCTAGAAGCACTTTAAAAATCAGAGTAGGAAGATGGTTTGGAGAATACTGTAAAAAATCTCTGGTAAATAGAATAACCGGTAACTTTTATAATGCTTGAGGTTCTTGCGGTAGCTATCTATTGAGCAATGCCTTTTTTATCTCTTGTAAATAAGGTGCTCGAGAGATGGATTTTTATAGTGTTGCATTGTTTTATTTTCTAAGAAGATGGTATTTTGTAAAACGTGCTGTTATTTTCAGTTAACAATTTGATGTATTGTTAATAACAGATGAATATAAAGCATATCTGTTTTTAAAAACTTCACATTTGTTTCACTACAAATAACAACCCAAAAGACCACTTTCAAATACTGCAGTACGATGGTTTCCTGCCAGTGATGTGAGCATTTCGTATTGTGGCCTCCAGAAGACCCCAGTTAGCCTGTGGTTTGTGTATACACACACATGGCTACAGACACATGTGCAGAGGAGAACGAAGTAAACAAAGGTAAATGTTGTCAGTGGAAACTCAAAGCTAAGTACAAAGTTGGTGTAGTAGAAAGAAGCACATAAAATGTTA
>NW_010165576.1:0-28038 GCF_000695765.1 Mesitornis unicolor | reverse complement strand
CATCAGGGCAGTTCATACACAAAAACCACCCTTCCTCCCTTCACCACCACGAAAAGAAAATTCCTTATGATCACGCAACATTTTTACTTTGTCCAATCCATATTTTCCCCATTACCTCTCCCAATTAAATATCCTTATCTTGAAAATTGAGCCATGCCCCACGTTGAGCGCCAATTATCCTGTCTCCATTTAAGGCTCAGAGAGCAGGATTCTCTCTCTATTGTCCCCTACCCTCCCACGGGGAGGATTAAAAAAGGCGGGAATAGAGAAGAAGATGCTTCACACAAGGTTGGAAGTTAAGACCGTAACAACTTTAATGAAAAACAACAGGGGAAAGGAAAAGGGAATTAATAAGGGACAAAGGATATTTAAACTATATACAAAACCCGATCCCAGTAGTCCTGAGTGGAAGTGTCTGAACAGTGCCTTGTGGCTGCTGAGACCACTGTGACTCGTCACCAGGGACCGCAGTGGTGCCAGGAGCGGATGGTGGTGGGTGCTGCTGTGCACGTGGAGGTAGATCCAGCCGTCCAGAGATGCGACAGGAAGCAGCCCAGGAAGCCAGGAAAAGCCCGCGAAAACCTCGGGCTTCCTTGGTTCTTTATAGACTGTGGCTGGAAAAGGGAGGGAACAGTACTGATATCGGACCCCCCAGGGTCCTACAGACACCACCTGTCCTTTCCTTTCAGGCTGGTAACCCTTAAACCATAACAGCTAGAAGAGTGTTTAGATATATACCTCTATCTATACACTCAGTATACACAGTTTTCATATCTTTATGTATTTATATGTAATGTAAATATTTACATATATAAAAATTTGCATTTTTGTGTAAGTGTTTAGACATATATATGTATATGTCACATATGACAAAAACGTTATCGCAGTTGTCTTGGGCCTTTCTACAATGCCTGTAGTGCAATGAACTTTGACATTTTCTACAACTTGCTGTTTTTAATTGATCCTAGAGCTACTTTTTTCCAGTAGAATAAGACAAAAAAATTCATCACCTTGGTAAATGCATTCTGAACAATTCTGAAGGGAACTGTAAAAATTCTTTTTCTCCTTATCCTACCATAGAACTAAAGAGAAATACAAACCATCATGAAATGAGAGTCTGAAAATGAGTATTTTCTGTGTGGCCCATACAGTTTACAGAATACAAGCTTTTAGATACCTGTTCTGTGAGAATTAAGGTGTTACAGAAGCTGAGCACATTAGGCGAAATATCTAGAAATGAAAATTGAATTTTTAAAAATTAGTTAAAAAGCAAGGCTATTAAGGAATACCAAGCTAGGATCAGTGGTCTAGACGGACTTAACAGCCTCATATGGTGTATTTCTATCAAGTTTATCACTAGTTAATATGCCTTTAAAGCACTGCATAGAGAAATACACTACTGAATCCAGTAAATAATTTAAATTGCACTCTGTTTTTCTAACTCCTTGTAAAAGTTTTGTTTCCTTATGTGACTTAATAAGTTTTCACATAGATTTGGAACCACATGACAAATTACATAACAATCTCTCACACAACTTACTTTGCAACATTGTGTTAAAACCAAAAACTCCCAACACTTGCCAGTCTACTGTGCCAACATAAAATAAAAATGGTCCTGTGCAGAAGGTCTTTCCAGCAACAAAGAAAATGGGTGAGTAGGTTAAGAAAACAGACAAAAACTGGCTAAAATAAAAACCAGTTTTTTCCCACTAAACAAACCTGAGAACAAGTATGTGTGCACATAGAATTTCTAGTGGTCAGAACTGCATGTCAAGTATAGGAAACTACAATAATCCTAGAGAACAGCTGAGCACACAGGTGCGACCTGCAATTAATATTTTACTTTCACATTTATTGCCAATTATACATATTACCACAGACTGTCTTGTGCTACAAATCCATCCTGCTATCCACTGAGTATATATGTACACACGTTCAGAATAATTATTCTCCAGCCCATAACATTCTCACCACTGCAGCTGTACTAACAGCTGACCCAACAGTGCAGACAGAACCATTAAGTTTGTAATATGTAAAAACTGGTATTGCTGGTACCCAACCAACCTCTGACCAACAATAGTTTGCATGATAATTCATAACTGTTGGTTGGGCTTTCATATGATCTCAGTAGCATAGGATGCCAAATGAAGCAGCTAACAAGAAGCCAAGTCTCTTTGGTTGCTAATGCTTGCTTCTTCCAGGGTACAACTTCTCAGCTCTTCACCGCTCTGCAAAACTAAAATTTCTGCAAGTCTATTGTCTGAGCCTCAGACATCTGAGATATATTGAAGCGATGTATGCATATTTCTGACAAATTTGCTTACCATCCTTAACAGAAATTATACTATATAGTATTTGTGTATATGTTTGTGAAAGGTTGATTAATTATGAAGAAAAGTCTTGTGGGGAGATGACACAATGACTTTAATACTACAGATCTGTCTGTTTCGTGATTTTATTTTTTCTCAAAAATAAGTTAATTTTAGCTGGATCAGTTCTCCTCTGTGTTTAATATGTTTGCTAATTGATTTATTGTTGTATAATCCCAGGCCCATGGTTTTGACAAAGCCTACTGCTGGCTATCTCACGCAATCATTACAAAGAAAGGCAAATAATTAACTAATTATCTTTTGTAATCTTATTGGAGCTGCAGAGTAAAACAAATTCTTTTTCCATCTTTTTTATTTCCCTGACATTATGACAAAGATCTTAATGTAATTCTGTTTCAGACATCTGTGAATCTTTCCCACCTCTTTTCCTCTCATAGCTCTGCACTCCGTAGACCCTGTTTACTACCCTCTACCACTGTCACAGGCTACTTTTCAAAAGATGGTCAAAGAATTTGCCTGCAGTTTTCCAAATATCTGGGTTTAGCTTGAAATTAGGAGGATTAGATCTCCTATACCTCCTTCTCATAAGTGACATACAAGTGAAAGGGTCTCATGAGGTCTTGATTTACTTACAAAAGCAGTCTAAATCACATAATCCTTGGCAAATAGCTGATCTTGAGATTAAAGCAGACTAGTCTGCTCTGCAAGACTCTCTGTCTGCCATGGGAATTTGAGAAGTATAAGCCATATGCCTCCAGACAAGTACTGTAAAATCTCAATCAAAATAAAATTTACATAACTGCTGACTAAAAATCTCCACCTGCCTTACATCAGTTGTTGCTGGTGTCTGGAGGAGTGCTGCCATCATGGGCAAATAGATTAAGTGACCTGGGGAGCAACACAGTAAGAATTGTTTTAAGTGAAGTTTTACACAGAAGCCTTTTTTTTTTCTTTCACCAAAGGGCCTGTTTCGGTGCTCTACCATCCTCACAGTAAAACAGCTGAAATGGAATTTCTTACATTTCTTATATTTCAGTTTGTGCCCATTGCCTCTTATCCTGCCTCTGGATAACACTAAAGAGAGACTGCTTCTATATTATATATTCTACCCCACCCCCCCCCATCAGGTGTTTATACACAGCAATAAGATCTCTCTAAGCTTTTTCTTCTCCAGGCTAAAAAGTTCCAGCTCTCAGTGTCTCCCTGGAGTATTGTCAGATGCTGTAGAAGGCTGAGGAGCTCAATTCCTTCTTTGCTTCTAATCTAATTACTTGCAAAAACTTCATCTATACTAGTCCATGGCACCCAATGAATGCCATCCATGATACTGAAAGAGCTGGCTAGTTCTTATCATTTTGGAAAAGTTGTGGAGAACAGAGGAGATCCATGACAACTGAAGAAAATCATCACCATAAATCTTCAAAATCACAACTTCAATATGAAAGACCTCCACTGAAACCTTTTCATTTTTCTCTGTTGTGATCTACACATAAAAAGTTACTGGATAGCAAGTAAAATCTTTGTTATTTGGTTATTGCTTTAACATTGATTTAGACATAAGGTGAACATTTTTAGCTGCTGGAGTTCAAATTTTCACCTGATGACCTATTATACTGTTACTGTATCACAGTTGGCATGAAGTTCCTCTGTAGCTCTAGCATTTGCTGTTGCTCATATGCAATGATATGGACTATTTTAGGGATCATAATAAACTGTATTCGTTTAATGCAATATCTTCCACAGATGTTGAGTCCTTACATTTTTCGACATTCTTTTATTGGCTTTGCATGCAACTGAAAAATGGAGGTGTTTTTTGTATAGTTACGTTTACTCATTATCTCTGCCCCATTTACTTAAGAGAAAGAGAAATGCAAATTGAAAAAATTGACAAAAAACAATTTTAAATCTGAGTCCTGAGATATTTGCACACTACAACTGGTTGGAAAATGTCTGAGTTTTATTTCTTTCCAAATCATCCCCTAAATGTAGTTTTGAAACACTCTCTGAAGAATAATCTTGCATGTGTTTAAAATTTATGAAGCTTCCTTTATTAAAAATAAGTAAAAGTTAAGAAATTCTAGCTTTAATCTATTTTCCCAACGTACCATTTATTTCAAGATGCAAAATTTTTTTTTAAAATTCTGATGTCTTCTTTTGTGAATAGAAGTTTCCAGTTCCCAGAAGTTAATTTCAGGACATCCAGAACTATATGTTAATATCATTGCAGCTTTTCTTTTATTTTCTTGTCTAATGCTACATTCACAGAAGAACTCTTAGTTCCACAAACCTATGTACCAAACTGAACTTTTAACTTAGGGGTTAATAACTTTTATTCACTGAGTAGCACATGAAGAGGCTTAGGAGCCTTTTAAAGGGGATCATAGCAACTAGTATAGCGGATGGAACAGAAGCCGATAAAATAGGCAACTGGGAGTTAAGGAAGGGTATATTTTAAGAACATGAGGACAAGAGATTTGGGCATCTATGGCAGATTGGGATTACCTGACCAAACTTTTGACTTTGTTCTTTCCGAAGGGGAACAAGATCAGTCCTATTTTACATGGTGCTGCCCCTTTGCAAAAGCTTAGGGGTTATAACAGAGAGTGTGTGGGAGATTTGGGAATAGAAGACAGGAATCAAAACTGACTTGTACCCCTGAAGTCAAGTGTCTGATCAGGCTATACATTTGCTTAGGCTCAACCGCAAAAGGAACTACAGGGCAGACAAATAATCTTCATTCCTCCTACTGTCACCATAGCAAAATAGAGTTCCACATTAAGTTGGGTCATACATAGGAATCTCACTGTGTTAGACCAAAGATCATGACATTCAGCTGAATGAGCAGAAAGCTGGGAAGCACTGGATAGTTTAAGTCTGCCTTCTGTGGTAGTTTTAATGTGAGAGCTGCCCATTTTCAGACTCCTTATGCTCTATTTAGCTACAACTTAGACCTGCTAAGATGATGTGGCATCAAAGCAGAATTATGGTTATATATGGAGTTCATCTGGTAAAAACTGTAGTAATTTTAAATGGAAGTTTTTGGGTTATTCTTTTGAATCAGTACTTAAATTCTGCTCAGTTTCTAACTCCAAAGCATAAAACTTAATTTACTCTAAATTTCTAATCCCCGATTAGCATTCTACCTTTAAAAGTTAGATGTATTTGAAGGAAGGCATTTGACTTCCCTTGTTTTCTCTTCAAACAATTTGTAACCTTTGCAGAGATTATTAAGGGGAATATTTTTCTTCATAGTAGGAGAAAGCAAACTGCTCTGTTTTGTTGATTGGTAGCTTGTAGAGAGCAGCAGGAAGCCATCAGTTACTGACTGTTCACGCATTTTACAGGTACTTGTGGATTTTGACACCACATAGGCTCACCTTACCATCTTGCCTGGAATTGATGGTATATTCCAAAATAAATACCACGGTTTGCTGGTTGCCATTTCCAGTGAACATCCATGAGCCAATATTTAATCAGAAATTCCTGCACATCATCATTATGTGTACTATGCAATGTGGCACTGTAACATGGACAGCTACTGCCAAAGACATTGAAGGATGCATATACAATATTAATTTATTTGCAGAAAAGTATCTTCTTTTGGTCCTCTCGATGTCAGACAAAATGGGGCTGTTTACTTACTGTGTTGAAAAGTTGCTGAAGAGTAAACTTCACAGCTGTTCTAAAATAAATTGAAACTCAAATTGAAACACAAAAGATAAAGCTGATTTTTATTAATGTGTTCTATGAACATTTCAAAAAAAAGATGTTTCTGGTCATATACAATCATGCATCTACACAACGTTTTCACAAACGCTGCAGTGTCAATACTGTATTCAATGTATTCAATACATACTGTATTCAATATATATGAGGTAAGCTGAGGTTGAACAGAGTTTATATAAGTGATAGTGTTCAGAAAATTGTGTATTCTTTTGACATTCCTTCAAAAAAATCAATGAGTAGAGAGTAGAGACCAGCTTATAATTCCTTTGAAAATTAGAGTACACTGGGGTTTCAAATGAGATGAGGAATGTCTCTTGGATTTGCATAGCAGAAGCCTGCTTTCAAGACAGCTGCAGATATCAAACAGAATATAATTAGGGTGAATTAAATAATTCTAGAGCAATAATACCACATTCCCTCAATGAAGAAACAATTTTAAAATAGTTTATCCAATGGTTTATTTTTCTGTACTACTTCTTAAAGATGCTTATTTGGGGACCATTTATGTTGCAATATGTTATGTAGTACTTTACTCAGAAATCATTGTGTTTCTCTGATGAACTTATTTGCAGGATCAATATAAGATATTTTAACTTTAACAGGTAAGGGGTTTTATGGTTACTATTTGATTTTCTTTTTATATGAATACTATTATAGAGACTTCCCTCAGGACACTCACTTTAAAAATTACAGAAACATAGTAATATTTTCTTAGATGCAGTTCTGGTTTTATTTCTTTATATGGTTTATATGGTTTGCAGATATTTAGGACAAAATGTTGAGAGGGTTTTCCAGGTTCTAAATAACTTAAGAGAGATTTGTAAGTCTCTGCAATGGTAATGAAATATGAGTTCCAGTAAAGTCGTTCAAAAAGCATCATGGAAAAAAAACCAGACAGGAAATAGTAAAAAGGCTGTCACTGGTGAACAGTGTAGTATAATTTTTATTGCAGACCATGTTGATGTTCTTCAGAGCATAATTTCTGTATTACTGAATTCTCTATGGCTTATTACACTTCAGTAAGAGGTGATCTTTGAACTGGTGTACTCAAAGTATAATTTCATATGATATCCTCAACCTTTTCATTGTTCCTCTCTCTCTGAAGTTGTATCTGCCCTACAAGGTGAGCAAAGGGTACCTTGAGAGCAGGCTCTTGTGCCAGTATATTCTCATTCCATGTATCTGGCTAGTTATAATTTTGATCTGAAATGTCCACCTGGGCTTGGGGCTATGCTCAGGATACCTGCTGGTGAGCCCAGCTGAAGAGCAATCTGCCCCACCATTGCTGGCTCACAGCCCACAGAGGGCCAGCCAAAAGGCAGTTCAAATACCAAGAGCTTGAGCTTTTCTCCTTCCAGAGCATGGTGCTTGGTTTAAGCCCATGATGAGAACTAACATCTGCAAGGGCTTTGATTCATCTTGAATGACCATGTGGACAGACTCCCACTGAGTCTCCACATGGCAACCTATTCCAAGGATCCGGTTTAGCCTGTTTCTCTCAGCAGCTCAGCTACAGTGCTGACAGAATCTACAGTCTACATCTATGAGGTTTACTGACCCTCCAGGGAGAAAGGCCTTTTCCTAACACACAAGTTTCTGAGGCAGGGAACAAAATATCCCAGCACTTCCCAAGGTGCCCCTTAAAAAGAACAAGCTTCAGTACTAGGTCAGAGCATGTATTCTTCAAATTCTCAGTAGCTTTGTCTGTCTATTCATTTCATGTGACTGGAAGCACTAAGAGAGACTAAAACACTTCTCTCTGTGCAGATAATACAGATGAATATTCATAGAAAATAAGAATAGTTACTGCAGCTAGCCAGAGATCAATCTTGAAAAAACAGTATCTTAAGAGACAACAGACTTTATGTAATCTCTTTATTTTGCTTTGGCTTCTTTTGATCAAAAGATTTCACATAAAGCAGCAAGGGCAGAAAGTTATAGATGAACCTTCTTTGTTTTATAGGAGTTGATCACTTCTCAATTTTTACTGTTGCTTCTAAATTGTCTTGATATTTATGTTATTTGACAGATGCCTAAAATGTTTCTGTGCTTTCCTAGGCTAATCACAGCTCCCTTTTTCAGCATTCTTCACAATATCATTTCTGCAGGAGGTGAACTCAGTTTACTTTAGCTTTCCCTCTGATTTTTCTGTACACAGAAAATGTAACAAATAACAGTAGTAGAGCATTAGAAAAATCAGCATTTGTCACTTGCCTCACTAAGGGATGCTCTGAAGATTAAGACCAGCTGTTATCTCAGAGCAAAATCCAGCTAGCAGAATGTTCATTTGAACATATTCAAGATTTGCTGTTTCATAAGATTGTTTTATTGGAATTATTTTATTTGGGAAATCATGATTTTCACAATAGTTCTGTATTTCCTTCAGATCCTTGTGCATGCCTTCTCTTCCATAGGAGTGAGGACTAGGGTAGACTCCTCAGAGAAACAAATGAGAGCTAATTTACCTAACAATACCCTTCTAACACAGAAAACTGATTCTGGTTGACCAAAATTTACTTCTGTTGACCTCTAGAACCTAAGAACAGTAAATTTGTCTGTGCTAACTGTTCTACAGCTGGGAAAAGAGGCAGAAAATCTATTCAGGCTCAGACATATGTCTATAGACTCAAGTTAAGAATGATCTGATCCATCTCAGCATCAGACTTTTTGCCCAAGTATATACAAAACCTGCCCCTCGGGACAGACAATTGTATATGACTTCACAATTTGGGTATCTCACTTTAAGCTTTGCTATGCACAGTTTTGCCCTGTCCTTATTTGGCAAATATTGCTTTTTTTTTTTTAAGAAAAAAAGCAAACACAAAAACCAATCACACACACACCCAAGAAAAGCATTCAGTTAAATATTTTTAGCCATGGAAAAAATCCTAAGATTTATTTAGCTGAAGTGGTTAGAAAATTAGAAGAAATGACTGAGATTAAGATAAATTCACTTTTTTCTTGGAAAACTAATGTAGTAGGTGTTGGGTAGTAAGTACAAGAATTGCCTCACAAAGGAGTAGAACATTTCTCATCCTCAGAAATAATAATTTTCATCTAGTTGCATTAATAATCACAGAATCACAGAATCACAGAACGTTAGGGATTGGAAGGGACCTCAAAAGATCATCTAGTCCAATCCCCCTGCCGGAGCAGGAACACCTAGATGAGGTTGCACAGGAAGGCGTCCAGGCGGGTTTTGAATGTCTCCAGAGAAGGAGACTCCACAACCTCTCTGGGCAGCCTGTTCCTGTCATACCCTTGTGCAATGGCACTTGCACTTTGCAGAGTGCGTTCCACCATATCATAACCTGACCAGAGACATTCATGATTCATCTGTACCTATTTATGTGTCTATTTATTTATTTATTTGTTTGTTTGTTTACTGTCTATTATTTATGTGTACCTATTATATCCTGTGTCATCATTAGAATATTGCTGCTGTTGAAGGTAAGTGGCTAACACAGTAAAGTGACAAAACAGAGCTCAAGAAGCAGTGAGAAATGTCAGAGCAAGGCAATAAAATTGTGCATCTGCAGAGGCATAATTATGATCGATATGCAGGCTTTCAACAAGGGAGTTTTCTTCCTGTGACCTCACTGAATGAAAATGAAAATCTGAAAACCAAAGAGCTGGAAAAAGGAAGATTTTTCCATTTCTTGAGGGAAGTGACCCCAGAAATTATATACTTTGATGCACAGTCAATATTAGGTGAAGTATTTTGTTTAAGTCTATGAGTGACACCTAGCTTCCAAGAAATGCACTTAGAAGCAGAAGGAAAATGTGAAAGACCTAAAAATCTGACATAAATAGCCAATAAAGAGCCAAGAGTTTTTTCCAAACGGGAAAAGGCTGATCATTTCATACATAATTTAATCACTTTGAAAATGGACACAATGAATAACTGGCTAATAGTAAAGTCATAAATTTTAATCATGCAGTAGTCAGTACTGGGATTCAGATATAAGACCATTTTGAATACAGCAAATAAAGTATAAAATACAGCAAAACTTATGCATATATATGTATGAACACAAATATACAGACATACATAATAACAAACAGGGAAAAGCAGTTAAGAGTTACACTTGCAACAATCAGAATAAAAATATTGGGCCTTCATAAAACAGCTATTTTCCAGTTTTGTCATATCAATGTATACACTCAGACAGACTTAGAATTCATCTGTCAATGCAGAAGACTCAAAATTCACACCATCAGTGAAGAAAGAGTAAAGCAATCTAAAGAATAAAGAAGCAGCAAGAGGAAAGAATCTGTAATTTCACTCATTGTTTCAGTGCAAACTACCTATCTGCTTAATTCACACAAATTCATCAGAAATGTACAGAAAGATTCCTGAAATTTGGGAACTAACAGCAGCATCATCCCTCCCCTCTGTGTTCCCTCTTTTGTCTTTTCTTCCTTCTCCATATGTTCCCCTTTCCATACATCCATTTTCTTTTGATGAGTAGCCAGCAGCACACCGTTGCAACAGCAACCTAGAACCACATTCCCCCATCCTATAATTTTCAAGCTGTCCTGGTTTGAGCTAAATAGAACTAATTTTCTATTTAGTGATTTTACTTTTCAGCTCAGTCTCTTTTAAGTGACTGAACTTGCTGAAAACTGGCAGCATGTTTTCCCAAACAGCGCTGCTAGAAGATATGCTCAAGGTCAATTGTCTCATCCTGGGTGCTGTGTCTGCGCCTACAGGGGAGGAAGTGGACCCAAAACTGACCAACGAGGTATTCTATCCCACATACGTCATACTCGGTATAAAACCAAGAGATCACGAGGGTCTCGTCCCTTTTCCCCTTTTTTGCCTTTTTGCCTTTGTTCCTTCCATCTCGACCCTTCCATCCGTCTCGATCCTGCAGAGGCCGAGGCCTGAGCAGAATCCTGCTCGTTCGTCTGCCGCTGATCGTGATTTGTGTGTCCTGCATCCTGCTCCCACCTGCTGCTGAGTTTGGTCTGGGACTTTTCCAGTGCCCGGCTCTGCAGAGCCTCTGGTGACTTATTCGTCATTGGGGGGGAAGGGTGGGGGGAGGATTTTATATTGGTTTTGTATATATATTTGTACATATTTCGTTATTTTCATATTTACAATATTATCCTGTAGTATTAGTATTATTGTTTCATTAAATCTGTTAGTTTATTTTCCAACCCGTAAAGCCTCTCTCCCTTATTCTCTTTTCTCTTCCCTTCTGGGGAGGGGAGAGGGGTTAAGAGAGAGCGTCTGTCCAGGATTTAGTGGCTGGCCCAGCCCTAAACCACAACACAAGCAGAGAAGAATCACAGAATGGTTAATGTTGGTAGTGACCTCTGGAGGTCATCTTGTTCAATCCCTCTGCTCAAACAGGTTCAAAAATAAACACAAGATTTTATAATCATTCATCTATTCTACAAGAAGGCTTAGCCACCTTTTCTCCCACTGCCTGCTGCATTTTGTGAAGAGTCCCATGTCAGGATACCAGGTGTTCCCTGGAAGTGCTTATTGCCTCAGATCTACAGATAGTGAAATGCAGCCATTGGTACTGATAACAGAAATCTTCACGTGTCCCGATGGGACATTAAGTCATTAAGGACGGAATGGGCAGATTTGTGTATGCCTAAACTAAAATTAGGATGAAATAGTCAGTAGTACCTGCTTGTCAGTCTATTACTGGATCAATGCCTGTTATTATACATAAATATATGACATGTATATTGTAACATGTATAACTGTTACAATAGAAACACAGGAGTTAGGTCAAATCTACCTATTGTCTACATCTTTTTAAGGATTAGCCAGTTTGTTATTTAGAAGAAAAGCTATGCTAGAACTGTAAATCTTGATTACAAGCCATTACAAAAATTACCATGCTGTGAAGACAAGGTTTGGCTGATACCTCATTGTTTGATTTTCAAGTAATCCTTAGTTTCTTGTACCAGCTCAGTACGCTAGTGTCAGACCTGAGCAAAACCACAATGGTTAAAGAGCCAAGATTTGCTCTTAGATCCGAATTTGATTTGCATTCTCTTTTATTTTATTGTTTCTTCCTTTCTCTCTCAGTTGTCCTCCTCAAGATTTCAGACATAACCCTCAAGATGAAAGTATTTCTGCTAAGCTTATAAATTAATTATTACTTTCACCTGGTCTTTCTTAATTTTTATCTGTTCCAGAAGCTCCCCAAGTGTAGTGTACTAAGAGATGTATTGCACTTGATTTAGAAATGCCACAGGGCACCATAGTCTGCATTTCTGTGACCATCTGACCTCTCTGCTTAACTTTAAGCAGATAAAACTCAGTGTACCTCTGCACTTCATAACTGAAGAGAGGAAAAGAACAAATTTCAAGTACAGATAAATCATGAAGCAGCCCTCAATTTTGTGAATGTCCTGTCACAGTATATTCTGAATCTTGATTAGTAATCTGGTCACAGAAAATATAGAAGATTGACAAGAAGATTGAGTTAATATTATAGAACAGGATAGAGAAAGGTATGTGTCAGTCTTTTCCAAAACAGCTATTATAACTAAAAATCAAAGGTCAGAAGTGATTTCAGTGCTTCATCTGTCTATCCCTCTGCACCAAGACAGGATCAGCTATACTCGTGTCATTCCTCATAGATATATAACTTGTTCCTAAAGACTTCTGTGAATGGGACTGAGCAGATGTGGCTTCTCTCCTTTATCAATCTTATCATATGTTTCCACAGACATACTGGTGGGAGGTGTTACATGGTTGAGATGTTGCAACAGCAAGTTACAGCCTGTGAGGTAGAACAGTGAGGATAAAAGTGAGGTAAGTGACTGTCTGTGGCAGATATTGCTACAACACAGATGTTATAGAATCTGATGGAATCAGATGTTATGGAAAAGGGGAAACATAACTCTCATTTTTAAAAAGGAAAAAAAGGAAGACCTGAGGAACTACAGACCAGTGAGTCTCACCTCAGTGCCTGGCAAGATCATGGAGCAGATCCTCCTGGAAACTATGCTAAAGCACATGGAAAGTAAGGAGGTGATTGGTAACAGCCAACATGGCTTCAATAAGGGTAAATTGTACCTGATGAATTTGGTGGCCTTCTACAACAGAGTCACAGTGCTGGGGGATAAGGGAAGAGAAACTGATGTCATCTGCCTGGACTTGTGCAAAGCATTTGACACTGTTTTTCATGGCTTCCTTGGCTCTAAATTGGATTTGATGGATTGATCACTCAGTGGATAAAGAAATGGCTGGATGTTCACACTCAAAGAGTTGCAGTCAATGGCTTGATGTCCAAGTGGACAGCAGTGACAAGTGGCTTTTCTTAGGGATCAGTATTGGGACTGGCATTGTTTAACATCTTTGTCGGCAACATGGACCGTGGAACTGAGTGCATACTCAGCAAGTTTGCCAATGACATCAAGCCCTGAGGAGGAGGACTTGGGGTTGATGGTTGATGAGAAGCTCAACATGACCCAGCAACATGCACTCACAGCTCACAAAGCCAACTATATCCTGGACTGTATTAAAAGAAGTGTGACCAGCAGGTTGAGGGAGGCGATTCTCCCCCTCTACTCCACTCTTGTAAGACCCCACTTGGAGTAATGCATCCAGCTCTGGGGTCCTCAACATAAGAAGGACGTGGACTCATTAGAGTATGTCCAGAGGAGGGTCATGAAGATGATCTGAGGGCTGGAGCACCTCCCTTATGAGGCCAGGCTGAAAGAGTTGAGGTTGTTCAGGCTGGAAAAGCGAAGGCTCTTATAAGAGACCTTATAGCAGCCTTCCAGTACCTGAAAGGTGCCTACAGGAAAGATGGGGAAAGACTCTATCAGAGAGTATAGTAATAGGACAAGGGGTAATGGTTTTAAAATGAAAGAGGTAGATTTAGATTAGATACCAGGAAGAAATTCTTTACTATAAACATGGTGAGACACTGGAAGAGGTTGCCCAGAGAAGCTGTGGATGCCCCATCCCTGAAAGTGTTCAAGGCCAGATTGGATGGGATTTTGGACAACCTGGTTTACTGGAAGGTGTCCCTGCCCATGACAGAGGGGTTGGAACTAGATGATCTTTTAAGGTCCCTTCCAAGCCAAACTGTTCTATGATTCATTCTCTGATTTTATGAAAAAGGTAAATATAGGAATAAGAGGGGAAGCAAAACCACCCAAAAATTCTGAAAAGAAATGAAGGGCATTGTGAAAAAAAGAAGAAAGAACAAAAAATGTAGGCTAAAGGCAAGAAGAAAAGTTTTGAAATGAGAATTGGTCTTAAAAAATTCTACTTAATAATATAGTCCACTACTTAGTTGTAATTTCTTCATAATGATGCAGTAAGATTTTCTGGTTTATATTTGAATTGATAATATCAAAGCTTTTCCAGGTGTAATTGAGGAATCTTTACTAGGAGAAAACATTCTAAAATTACCACCCCATTTTACTGGAATTGTAGATAGAGGAAACCTCTGACCCACTGTAAGCGGTTTTAATTAAGTCTTAGCATGCCAGAGAAAATACAGATGAATAAAGTATGCTATTGGGAGTGTTCAACCAGGGTGTGCTTGATGACCCCCATGACTATGGACAGGTTAGCTAGACATCAGTCCTTGGGAAAATAATGAGAGCTCTCATACAGGATTCAAAAAATAATGAATATAAAGGACTACAATTAATATAAGACAAAGGGTAGAAATATAATCTAAGCAATTAACATGCTTTCCTAGAAAATGCATCTTGTCAAACAGTCTAATTATTTGAGAAAATTACAGGTTTGATTATTAGAGGTAATGATACCAAGCATTTGACTTAAAAGCACCCCTCGTTCCGATATTAAAAATACTGCCATATTTTATGTTTTCAGATGCTGCTGTCAGATGGAATCACCAGAGAATATGAGAAAGCCTTAACAGCTTTCAACATTTCCAGTCATTGTTCAGAGTAAATACAAAATAATACTTATTCTTAATTATAAAGCACATATATCACACTGGAAGAGTAATAAATGACTGTGAGTTCAGAGGAACCATACAGAGAAACTGGTTCCTTTTATAATTTGTTGAGCCAAATATGTGTTTAATGGAGCCAGTTGCAAACTTACGTGTCTGGAAAAGACATGACAGCTGTGGGATAGGAGACTGTAAGGGAAAGGAATGAGTCTAAAACAGATTTACAAATCTCATGGGCCAAAGAAGTGAACATGAGTTTCCAAGATGTGAAATGGACAAAAATGCATCAGTGACTAGGATGAGGGAGGTAATTTGTAAGCATGGTATAGAAAAGATGCAGCAGTTTTAATGTTATATTTTAAAAAGATGTTGCCAGATGGAAGATAATTATATCCACCCTTTCCCAGTTCCTGAGAAATAGTTTAAAGTAAAAAAAAATAAAATACAAATAATATAATATCCTAAGGGTCTCCTTAAACAATAATCAATTGACAGTTATTTCTTTATTTTTTGACTGCAAATATGATCAAGTAGTGAACAATATACTGAAGAAAATGGATTCACTATTTTATGTCGTATTCAATTAAATATTTCATACACAACCACTAATTTTAACACCTGTGGAAAGATATATGGCCCAAGTGATACAGGAGATCATCCTAAATAATCTCAGGATTCTTTCCTGACTTCAATTACATGAATCAATAGGTAAAATTAGCCTCACTGACTGGACCTAGCAAAATGCAACTATCCACAGACACTACATTAATTTTAGAAAATAACTATAATCCTCTTAGTGGGAAGGAAAATGGAATGGAGATAGTATAATTGAAATGACAGAAAAAAATTCCATAGCCTAGTTAATAGCTGAAGCAGTGGATGTTGTTCCTCTTTTGTTGCTCTTGCTTTGATTCTCACATTATTTTTATATAAAACTTTCAGTATACTATTACGGATTATTATCTGACAAAATTTGGAGATACAGCAATTTAAACAATGCTGACTTCTGCAGGATGACTACTCACAGACCAAGTGTATTATTTGAAGATATACAAGAAAAGCTCAGTGCAAAACAAATAAAATTCATGTCCTTATCCTACTTTATTCTAAGACTACTTTTTGACAAAGAAGCCTGCTTCTGCTTTGTTAATGCTTCTTTTAGCACACATATGAGGCAGATATTCTTTTCTGAGAGTACCAAGTTTAAAGATTTACTACTTTTTGTGAATGTTTTTTACATCACTAAAAAGTAACGACCGTTATTAGCAGGCCACCAAAAAAAAAAGTAAGATTATGCATCTAAAGTAGTCCTCAATTTAGTTTAATATTAATAAACAGATTCACAGTTTCTCTTTGTGTCTTGCTGGCTATCTGGAATGCATCACTGTGGTGCTTTTGACTATGTTTTCTTTTTCATCTCTTTCCAAAAGGAAGATGTGGTGGTTCCCAGCTGCAGAACTAAGCACAGGTGGGCTAGGCTCCTTCCTAGCCTACCTCACTGATGCATCTGCCTCCTACCATAAGCAAGAACAAGATTTTTTGATGGCTATGTGCACTTTACATGTAGCAGATGAATGATTTTCATAGTGGCAGCTGGACAGGTTCTTACATTAAAAAAAATAATAATTCAGACTGTTTCTACATGCTTTAATTTTTTGTATTTGTTCATTGTTCTTCATCTTCTGGAAGATTTTACTTTTTTCCCAGCTTCTCCTTCTTTTAATAGCACTACATCCCACTTAAGAATATGGAGAGAAAAAAACATGCTGTAATTGAACGTGAAAATTGAGTAAATTTAGACTGTAGCAAATAGTAAATAGTATCTGCTGTGTGCTATTTTTTGCAAGATTCAATTTCTTGGCAAGATTGCAGCTTCCACTTCTTACCAGCTTTGACTCTCTTAATAAAAAGCTAAAAAGGAAGGAATGTTTCAAAATAAGGGTGGGTATTTCCATTCCTTGTGATCACAGAATGAAAGCCATTACACCATATTCTGCAGCTTACTTCCATGGTCTCTTAGATTTACTATCCATTTCAGAGTAAGTTATGTAGCTCTGAGTATTGCTGAGGAACTGAAGAATCAATTAATGTTTTAAATTATTACGCATGTCGATTATGACACAAAATAATAGATGCAATTCATAGAGCATTAGTATGAGATAAAATTAATGCTTTCATCTTCAGCTGCTTTTTAATTAAGAACCTTCAATTTTTCTTCAAAAAGTTTGAATTTAAGCATAGAAGCACTGGAGCAAAATGGAGGCAATATGAATTGGAAGGATATAAGAGGGTTAAGTTTCTGAAGTATCACTTGCCATAACTTCCTTAGCATGCTTGTAAATGGTATACAAGAATACCTGTTCTTTTTCCTGATGATATCTTACACTTTCATATTTTTTCACCTATCAGCTTACTACTGATGACTGAATGCCTACAGCTAATGTCACCCGGATTGTTCTATCTGTAAAATGAAAATCTAACATTCACTTAACATTTTAATTATTACAGAACCAAAATATTGTTCTTTCTTTACTGTTTTACTCCTCTGTTTACAGCATCAGAAACTCTTGTGTCTTTCAGTCTTTCTCAAGTGCCAAAAAATCACAGTATTAATTTTTTTCCACACATACATATTATATTTTAACCATAATGTACATCTCCATCAACATTAACATCTGCAAAATGCAGAACTATTTTCACTAACATTGGAAAAGTGAATCTTCCAATTCATTATTGTAATATCCACTTCAGGATTATAAAGTCAGATTTATGTGTAGTAAGTGCCTATTAAATAATTTATTATTTTTTTCGCTTTATTACATCATGTAAAGCAGCCAAAATTTAATGGTTTGGCTCAGGTCAGGTATCTTACAATGCCCCTCCTAGACCAAAACACTACCATCTCTCAATACCAAAGGAAATATTATTTTAGAAACTTTCAAATGAAGATAGAGGAAGACCGTCTTCGGTTTTCAAAAGGTACACTTCATCACATTATTCAGGTGGGCAAAATCTCGCCTTTTTTTGTCACGTTCTACTAAATGTTTTTATGAGATCAATTTTAAGTGTCAAATGTAAGACTTAAATGCAACTACAAAATTAGCTTTATCTAATATTTTCAAAATTTACACTGTATTGTTTCAAAATTTTCTCTGGATCTCTCTGTTAATTAAGGATATTGTCAGATACAAGGTAATTACATTCAGCAGTGTTAATAGCTTAAAAGCTGTTTAAAGAATTATTAAAACCTCCCTGAGAAGCTCAAGAAATATCTATAATTATTCCTACCAAGGGGCTCCAAATTGACAGGAGCTTCACCTCCTATGGACTGCATTGTGTATCTCAACTAATGAGTCCTGAATCCAGAAGGCCAAGTGACTGCTTGAAGGGATATGTATACAACAGCATCTTTTTTTTTAAAGCTATTGATTATAAATTAAAAATATTTCATAAAAAAACAACTAAAAACAATTTTAGTTATAGTTGGCTTCTTTGCTGAGATTCTGAAAGTTCTGCATTATAAACAAACATATATTAAAAACAGTTCTTATAATACATGAGGTGATTGATATAACAACTATTCAATGTGTCTCAAAATAGACCTGATATCAACAAATCCCTTTACCACACTGGTTATGGGATATGACACCCTGCAGGAAGTAGGAAATTGGAAGCAGTTTACTTTGAAACAGAAGAAATAACACTAAATTATTAATTAGGCAAGATGATTATTTTTTTTAACAGATACGTTTACATATAAAACCTATAGATTACAAATAGAGAGAAAATGTAGAACTATGCCCCAAGTCAAATCTTGTGAAGAAAACAGAGGATTTTATTTCACAGAGTAATAATATGAAATGATTACCAGCCAAGGAGTATGATTGACTTACATACATGTTGAGTATAAATGTCTGAACTGTCCAAAGTGTAACTCTCTGACTTTAGCAAAATTTTTGATGGAAGGACTAGGAAGATGAAATTTACCTTTTTTTTGCTTTGTTCCTACTACATGACTGAAAACATTTATCTCATCTCATCTACACCTGAATGGGAAGGTACATTAGAAGCACATCCTGTATTTCAGGGTGATTCAAAGATCTGTTAGAGTAAACATAATTTTGTCTGACACAAGGGCGTCCCTCTCATGAAAACAGGGGTTAAGAAGCTTAATGTCTTCCATAGAAGTAATATCCTTTCATGCAGTGCATGGAAAAGATCTGCAGCCAGCAAGTACCACCAAATCTGGGAGCTGTCAAGCATTCCTGGGGCCCTCAGTGTATATATCAGCCTAGATTTAACTCTAACTGACCATGGGCAGCATTTGATGCCACTATGCTTAGTGACAGATACTCTGTCAATTTGGAAACACAATCCTGAGACACTGTCTTTTCAATCAATATGAAATCTGCATAGTTCTCAAAAATATTAGAAAACATTCAGATGTTTTGTTCATATGGAATAAAAAAACTCAGGTTAAGCTTCTTTCAACAAAGCAGGCAACCGAGTAACCAAAGTTGTGCCACAGAGTTAAAGGTAAAACCCTAATGCCTTCCATTATACTTCTCAGACCAAGCTAATGGTCATGCATAAATTAACACCAGCTGCTGTGGTATTTGTTGAGATGATGTAAGTAAGGGCTGCCATAACACATGGGACAACTTCTCAGGCAGCATAAATCATCATAGATCATCTGCTCTTACCAGACTTACCTGTCCAAGTGAATGAGCCGACAGAAAAAATCTCCAATAATTTTGTTCATTTGTGACTCATCTATACAGAGCACGCCAGTCTAGGAACACATTATAATAAACCTGTTCAAAAATAACTTTGTTTCGTTGTTGATGCCTTTTCATTTGCTTTCCTATTAATATTACAGGTGAATTAATGTGAGAAAGCCTCTCACTGCACTGAACTTTGCGATGTGGACCTGTATAGGAACTACTACCTTTAGCATTCAGAAGCTCAGAAGTTATTGGTGCATTTGCATCTCATTGTGGCAGTTTAAGGTTTTCTTGTCATATCTGCTGATTTTCGACTTTTTTGCCTTATTAGGCACTTTTGCAGCTTTTTGGCATTTCTTGCAGATATTAGTGCTTTTGCATCATATTGTGGCAATTTAAGAGTATCTTGGCATTTGTGCTGATTTCGACTTTTTCACCTTATTTAGTACTTTACTGTGGCATGTTTTAAGAGTTTCCCTTAAAATGCAAAGATATGATGAAAAAAGCACTAAGATCAGCAAGATATGCCAGAAAGAAGAGAACATGACTAATAAGGCAATAAAGCCGAATATCATGATAAAAGCAGAAATGCCAAGAAACCCTTAAATTACACAATATGATGAAAAAGCACCATAATCCGCCAAAAGGGTGAAAAAGCTGAGAATGTGCCTAATAAGGCAAAACGGTCGAAAAAGAGCTGAAATGCCAGGGAAACCCATAAAAAGCCAATATGTATATTGAAAAAGCAGAAAATCGCCAATATCCAACAGAAAGGCCAAAAACTCGAGAAAGAGTGAATTAGGGCAAAAATGTCGATTATCAGCAGAAAGGACAAAAAACCTTAAAGAACCAAGATACGATGAAAACGCACCAAAATAAGGCCGGAAAAGCCAAAAAGCTGAGAAAATGTAAAAAAAGTCAAGAACCTCAATGGAAGCGCCTCCCAGGGAAGGCAGAGGCACCACAGCAGATTTCAATCCTAGTCATTTTGCTGTTACAACAGGACACGATTATTTCCTGTTTCAGAGCCGGCCTCCTGACAGCAAGTAAAAAAACAGGGGTGAAAAAGTCTGCTGACCAGCAAAGCGCAGAAGTGTACCGCCCAAGGCTTTTTGGGTCTATGGATGCACTTCATAGAAAAAATAAGGCTCAAAAACAGCAAAGAAAATGCAGATGCAAAGTTGGCTTCCTAGAGAAGCACAGAGGACAGAGCCCAAGGCTTTGTGTGGCTATAGAAGCACTTCCAAGGGATGGTGAAGCTCAGTAAAAGCTTTCATTACTAGCCGCTTTCTTGTGGAAGTTTGAGTTTAACGTTTGATATTTCAGAGCCAGGCTGTAAGGCGGCTACCATAAAAGCCTGGAGGCAAATGTTGGCTTCCAAGGGAAGCAAAAAGCCCAGAATCACAGCCATTCTGGGGCTGCAGAAGTGCTTACAAAGGAAGGTCATGCCCCACAATTCCGTTCATTCCTAGCTCCTTTGATGTTGGTGCAGGGGCCAGCCTTTTACTATTTCAGAACTAGGTTCCAGCCAGCAGCAATAAAAAGCTCAGCCCACGCTGGCTTCTTAGAGAATCACAGAATCACAGAGCCCAAGGCTCTATGAGGCTATGGAAGCACTTCCCAGGGAACGTCAAGCCCCACAACAGCTTTCAAGCCTAGTACCTTTGATGAAGGTGCAGGAGCCAGCCTTTTTATTTTTTCAGAGCTGAGCTCTGGACAGAAGTAAAGAAAATGCAGAGCTTACATTGGCTTCCAAGAGAAGCACAGAAGCACAGAGCCCAAGGCTTTGTGGGGCTATAGAAGAACATCCAAGGCAAGATTAATCTCTGTAAGAGCTTTCAGTCCTCTCCCCTTTCTTGTGGAAGTCAGAGTCTAACGTTTGCCATTTCAGAGCCAGACGGCAGTCGGCTACCATAAAAGCCTGGAGGCAAATATTGGCTTCCCAGGGAAGCAAAGAAACACAGAACCACAGGCTTTCTGGAGCTACACAAGCACTTACAAGGAAAGGTCAGACTTCATAACACCTTTCATCCTAACCCCTTTGGTGTTGGTGCAGAAGCCAGCCTTTTACCTTTTCAGAGCTGGGCTGAGTCAAGCAGCAAAGAAAATGTGGAGCCAATTTCCTAGTCCTAGAAGTACAGAAGCGCAGAGCCCAAGGCATTGTGGGGCTATGGAAGCGCTTCCAAGGGAAGGTGTAACTCAGCAAAGGCTTTCAGTCCTAGCCCCTTTCTTGCCACTATAAAAATTAGTAAATAGTGTAAAATTTCCTATTAGAAAGTATATACTTAGTATAAAAAATAGTAAATTGCCACTATATGTAGCAAAAACACCAATATCAGACAGAAACTCCAGAAAGCTGAAAAATACCAATGAAGGAGAAAAACACAAAACTCGGCTCTTATGCCAAGAAACTCCTAAATTGCCACTATATGTAGGAAAAGCATCAATATCAGACAGAAACGACAAAAAGCTGAAAAAGTGCCAAATAAGGAGAAAAGCACAAAACAGCACTTAAGAAAACAGCAATTAAGAAAAAAGAAAGGGGAAATTGTTTGCTTCCAAGCAGAGCACAGAATAGTAGAGCCCAAGGCTTTCTGGCGCTACGGAAGCGCTTCCCAAGGAAGGTCAGGCCCCACAACAGCTTTCCATCCTAGTCCCTTTGATGTTGGTGCAGGAGCCAGTCATTTACCATTCCATAGCTTGGCTGAGGCCAGCAGTAAAGAAAATGCAGAGGCAATATTGGCTTCCAAGAGAAGCAAAGAAGCGCAGAGCCCAAGGCATTGTGGGGCTATGGAAGCGATTCCTAGGGAAGGTGAAACTCAGCAATGGCTTTCAGTCCTAGCCCCTTTCTTCTGGAAGTCGGAGTCGAACGTTTCCCATTTTGGAGGCATGCTTCGAGCAGCTACTATAAAATCCTGGAGGCAAACGTTGGCTTCCCAAGGAAGCAAAGAAGCGCAGAACCCCAGGTTCTGTGGGGCTACAGAAGCACTTCCAAGAGATGTTCAGGCTCCGTAACAGCTTTTGATCCTAGTCCCTTTGATGTTGGTGCAGGAGCCAGCCTTTTACTATTTGGGAGCGGGGCAGTGTCTAACAGCAAAGAAGATGCGGAGCCAATGTTTCCTTCTAAGAGAAGCAAAGAAGTGCAGAGCCCAAGGCTTTGTGGGGCTATGGAAGCGCTTCCCAGGGAAGGTTAGACACCACAGCAGCTTTCAACCCTAGTCTTTTTGATGTTGGTGCAGGACACAGCCTTTTACCATTTCAAAGCTGGACTGCGGCCAGCTGCAAAGAAATGCGGAGCCAACATTGGCTTCTTAGAGAAGCAAAGAAGCGCAGAGCCCAATGCTTTGTGGGGCTATGGAAGCGCTTCCCAGGGAAGGTTAGACACCACAGCAGCTTTCAACCCTAGTCTTTTTGATGTTGGTGCAGGAGCCAGCCTTTTACCATTTTGGAGCAGGGCTATGTCCAGCAGCAAAGAAAATGCGGAGCCAATGTTTCCTTCTAAGAGAAGCAAAGAAGAGCAGAGCCCAATGCTTTGTGGGGCTATGGCAGAACTTCCCGGGAAAGGTGAGGCCAACAACAGCTTTCAGTCCTAGTCCCTTTGGTGTTATACCAGGACCCAGTCGTTTGCTGTTTCAGAGCCGGGCTCTGGACAGCAACTTAAAAAACAGGGGTGACGAAGTCTCCTGCCCTGGCAAGCACAGAAGTGTACAGCCCAAGCCTTTGTGGGTCTACAAAAGTGCTTTCTAGAAACGATTAGGCCCAGCAACAGCCTTCAGTCCTTGCATCTATGGTGTGGGACAATACCTTGATGGTTAACATTTGACAGATGGCTCCCACCAGCAGCCAAGAAACATGGCGGTGAACATTGACTGACTAGCGAAGCACGGAAAGGCAGAGCCCAAAGATTCGCTGCGCACAGAAGCACTTCCAAGGGAAGGTGAAACTCAGCAACAGCTGTCAGTCCTAAACTGTTTCTTGTGCGAGTCAACGTGGAACGCTTGCCATTTGGGAGCCAGGCTCCGGGCAGCTACTAAAAAAGCCTGGAGGCAAACCTTGGCTTCCCAGGGAAGCAAAGAAGCCCAGAACCACAGGCTTTGTGGGGTTACAGAAACGCTTCCCTGCGAAGGTCAGGCCCCACAGTAGCTTTGAGCTTTAGACCCTTTGATGTTGGTGCAGGAGCCAGCCATTTAACATTTCAAAGCTGGGATCTGGCCAGCACCAAAGAAAATGCAGATGCAACATTGGCTTCCCAGAGAAGCACAGAAGCACAGAGCCCAAGGCTTTGTGGGGTACACAAGAGGAACATTAAAAAACTGTAGAAGTTCCAAAAAGAGAAAAAGCCAGGGACACAGCACTTATGCTTAGAAACTTCTAAATTGTCAGTCTAGGTAGCAAAAGCACAAGCATCAGACAGAAACGCCAAAAAGCTGAAGAAGTGGCAAAGAAGAAGAAAAGCACAAATCTCAGCACTTTTGCTTAGAAACTCCTACATTGCCACTCTCTGTAGCAGAGGCACCAATATCAGACAGGAACGCCAAAAATCTGAAAAAGTGCCAAAGAAGGAGAAAAACACTAATCTCAGCATTTATGCTTATAAACTCCTTAATTGCCTCTACATGAAGCAAAGGCACCAATATCAGACAGAAACACCAAAAAGCTGAAAAAGTGCCAAAGAATGAAAAAGACACAAAGCTCAGCAATTACGGTTCGAAACTCCTACGTTTCCACGCTATATAGCAAAAGCACCAATATGAGACAGAAATGTTAGGAACTTTACAGCTTTTTGGTGTTTCTGTCTTATATTGGTGCCTTTGCTACATAGACTGGCAATTTACGAGTTTCTAGGCATAAGTGCTGAGTTTTGTGCTTCTGTTCTTTGGCACTTTTTCAGCTTTTTGGCGTTTCTGTCTGATATTGGTGCCTCTGCTACATAGGGTGGAAACTTACTAGCTTCTAAGCATAAGTGCTGAGCTTCGTACTTTTCTCCTTCTTTGGAACTTTACAGCTTTCTGGCGTTTCATTCTGATATTGGTACATCTGCTAACTATACTGACAATTTAGGAGTTTCTAAGCATAAGTGCTGTGTTCTGGGAGTTTTTCCTTTTTTGGAACTTCTAAATTTTTTAAAGTTTCTCTTGTGTATCCCCACAAAGCCTGTGGTTCTGGGTTTCTTTGCTTCCCTGGGAAACCAATATTGCCTCCAGGATTTTCTGGTAGCTACTCGGAGCATGGCTCCGAAATGGGAAATTTTCGACTCCGACTCCCACAAGAAAGGGACTAGGACTGAAAGCTGTTACTGTGTTTCACCTTCCCTTGGAAGCGGTTCCATAGCCCCAAAAAGCCTTGGGCTCTGCGCTTCTTTGCTTCTCTAGGAAGCCAAAGTTTTCTCTGAACTTTCTGTGCCGCTGGACACAGACAAGCTCGAAAAACAGTAAAAGGCTGGCTCCTGCACCAACATCAAAGAGACGAGGATCAAAAGCCATTGTGGGGCATGACCTTCCCTGGGAAGTGCTTCCATAGCCCGACAAAGCCTTGTGTCTTCCATTCTATGCTTCGCTAGTCAGTGGATGTTCACCCCAATGTTTCTTCACAGCTGGTCGGAGACATCTGTCAAATGGAAACCGTCAAGGGATTCTTCCACACCAAGGATGCTAGGACTGAAGGCTGTTGCTGTGCTTCACCTTCCCTTGAAAGCGCTTCCATAGACCCACAAAGCCTTGGGCTCTGTGCTTCTTTGATTCTCTAGGAAGCCAACGTTGGCTCCGCATTTTCTGTGCTGCTGAGTTCAGCCCAGCTCCAAAGAAGGAAAAGACTGGCTTCTGCACCAACACGAAAGAGGCTAGGATTGAAACGTGTTGTGGGGCCTGACCTTCCCTTGAAAGCACTTCTGTAGCTCCAGAAAGCTTAGGGTTGTGGGCTTCTTTCTGGCAAGCCAACATTTGCCTCCAGGCTTTCACGGTAGCTACCCGCAGCATGGCTCTGAAATGGCAAACATTAGACTCCAACTTCCACAAGAAAGGGACTAGGACTGAAAGCTGTTGCTGTGCTTCACCTTCCCTTGGAAGCGCTTCCATAGCCCCACAAAGCCTTGGGCTCTGTGCTTCTTTGGTTCTCTAGGAAGCCAACGTTGGCTCCGCATTTTCTGTGCCACTGGCCACATACAAACTCCAAAATAGTAAAAGGCTGGCTTCCACACCAACATCAAAGGTATTAGGATGGAAAGCTGTTGTGGGGCCTGACCTTCCCTTGGAAGAGCTTGTGTAGCCCCAGAAAGCCTGTGGTTCTGGGATTCTTTGCTTCTCTGGGAAGCCAACATTTGCCTCCAGGCTTTTCTCGTAGCTGCTCGGAGTGAAAAAGGAATTAAACATTGTATTGCTTAACACTTAATAAATGTGCTGATAATTGTGTAGACTGAGTGGAGCAAGAAGTCTTGAGTTGCTGATAAGAACCAGAGAGTGGTCTCAAGAACCGGTTAAACCCAACCCCCTGGATTGGGCAAGAACCGGATAACAAGTGAGTCTGCACAAGAGCAAAAGGTTATTAAAGGTCACGAAAAGGAGCCCTCCACGACCACCACCAGAAGGCGCTGCGCAAGCACAGTTAAGAGGAGGTTATGGAAATGACTTCCTGGAACTAATCTTAATACGAAGCGGGGATAGGTCATGCATATGTATAGGCGTACTGGGAAATCTTATGTATATGTAACACTTTATCGCATATAACCTCAGTGAGTGGCGGCATCTGTCACGCATGATCTGGAGAAATCACTCCCGTGCTGCCCACGAGTGAATAAACATACCTACTTTACAATCTTATGGATTGTGGGGTCTGCTTTGTATGCGTCCATCAGTTTTGGCGAGCCAGCCAGGAGGATCTCTGCTTGGCTGCAGGATCAGCTGTGGTACGGATGCCCCTGGGCGCTACCCAAGCATTTTTCCTTGGAGGAGCCTCCGTTACCAGCTGCTCACCGCAGGAGCAGACAGGAACCTCCTGGAGCCGCGAATTGAATGGTATGTTTTATAAGGGGAGCCTGTATAAGTGTTGCGCATGTCTGGGCCTGCCGATAAATCGCGCAGAGACGTCTGGCGTGCGGCATAGTCCCCGTGGGGAGGGTACCCTGTATGTTGGTAAACGGCCGGAAGTGGGGGGGTTTGCTGACCGATAGAGCAGTCGCTAACGATCTTGGGAGTAGATCGAGCAAATCCGAGATTATCACTGCATTCCATTTTTGGGAGCCAGGACGGACCTACTAATGACTGTGAGAAGCAGGAGAAGGGTGAGCAAAATCTCTCAAAAGTTTGTCATATGATGGGGTCAATCATATTTGCAGCTGCTGGAGTAATAATCATGATTTATCAATGATTTGTAAATGCCTGGGTATTCTATGTTAAACACGTTTGTGTGTGTGTGTACTTGAGATGCAGCATCGCTGCAAAGTGAGTGGGAGTCTTGATCTGCAGTTCCCTGACCCCGCAAGGAGCGTAGCCAGAGATAGACAAAGGTTTTGAATGTTTGCGTGGTGTGTTCAGTACCGTGTATAAATCATATATTCATAACATTGGAAATTGTGGATTCAATAGTAAATAACTCAGAGTGGTCGTAATTAACACTGTATTAAGCTAGCTTTGAAACAAGTGAATGTGCATGTTTTTATGTCTGACTGTCTTGAAAATCAGTCAAACTCCTGGATACATTTGAGGGGGGGAACTAAAAAGAGGGCAGTGAAAAGTAAGAAACAACTTAGAAAAGCGAACATGGGTAATACTCGGAGTAAGGATGTCTTAATAAGAAGTCCCTTAGGCTGTGTACTTGTGCATTGGAAGGATATTGCTGGGACTGGACGCACAGAAAGTAAAAAGGTCCTTATCAAATATTGTAATCAATGGTGGCCATTGTATAATTGGAAAATGATGCTAAATGGCCACTTAATGGGTCAATAGATTCGCGAATTAGGCTGGGCTGACCCAGGTGGTGGGGTTGGTGGGGCAAGAGGGTCCGGCAAGCGGCCTGCAAGCCTCGCCCCGGACAGGACCGTTCCCGGGATCCTGAACCCTTTAATGACCGGTTGGGATGAGCTGGTGGTGCAGGGCCGAACGGGCTGTTGCAAAAGGCATCGAAGTTGGAAGCACCCCGAGTGCTGTTATGGGGGCAGGCACCGAGACTAGATGGCTCCTGGGGTAAAAATTGGGAATATAAAGGGCCGGCAACCTCCCCCAACCCAGATGGAAAGTGGAACCTTATCCCTTTCACGTCTTTGAAAAGGGAATTAAATGAAATTTAAAAAAAAAAAAAAAGGAAAACTAAACTGCGGTTTAGGGTTCGGGCCACCCTACCCGCTTGGTAAAT
>NW_010165575.1:82137-120379 GCF_000695765.1 Mesitornis unicolor | reverse complement strand
CGGCTGCTTCTGCCGGCGCTCGGCTGTGGAGAGGAGCAGGCGTTTCTCCTCGTTGGCGACGGGGGGAGTTGCCCTGGAGATGAAGGGGAGAGAGACTTATTTTTTTTCTTCCCACTCCGTGGCCGTGCAGGAGGGCGGGGTGTGACACTGTAAGCGAGGGGACTTGGTCAGACCAAGTTTTCCTGCCTAAAAGCAGGAAAGGCACCAAATCGGAGTTTGTCCGAGATAAGCAGAAGTAACTCTGAAGTGGATTTTGGAGAACAAACAGACTTACAGAAGAGGCTGGTGCAAGCTCCCCCGGAAAGCGGGGCACAGCCGTGGCTAGTGGAAATAGTCCCTTGCTGAAAATGGGCTGTAGGAAATGTTTACACTGAGTTAGATATCTTCCTTTTTGTTTCTAATTTTAGACACGGTTAAAAATACAACACTGAAAACATTCCAACTCTTGGTATCTTTGACACCTTAAAAATAAAAAATACAGCCCGTTCCATGTCACATGCCAGGAAAAACAAGGGTGTGGAAAGATAGATGGCAAAAAATATGGATTTTGAAGCTCCTGAGAGCCATCTATCTAATGGCAAAGTGTGGCAGCCCTTCTAGAAATCCATAGGTATAAGGGCACCTGCTCTGGAGCAGTGGGTCATGTTACTGAGAGTGATCCCTTGAAGGGGAAGGTCTAGCAATGCTTGCGAAGACTGGAGGGTGCACTCCAGATATGTCTCTCATTTTGCGTGTGAGATTTCCTTTGTTTTGTTTTCTTTTACATCTCGGTATGATTACAGAGCTGCTATCTTTCACTGTGTTCGTATAGTGTCTTAAAGTGACCTATTGTTAATTAACCTATGTGGCTTCTAACAGAAAAGAAAAATCTGCTTCTGCATTTGTAATCATCAATCCAGTTTAAAGAGAACAGTGCTGCTTTTAGCCTCCTCACCAGTATCCCTTGCAATGAGATTTGTAAGAAGTGTTTGGAGCACACAGATACTCAGTGTCATGGTTCCCAACCAGCTTTGTGCAAGAAGGCTGCTGCCTGTCTTTCACCTGTCGGGAGGGTGTGAGGATGTGCCCTACACACATCGCATTTAGAGTTAGAGAACATATGGTCAAGCTCAGTTTTGTTTAGTCAGTGATACCAGGAATTCTGGATAAGTATTTGCTAGTAATAGATCATAACTCCTGGTGAAGAAGAGGTATAGAAGGATGCAAGACAGTGAATTTGATTGTCCAAGCATTCTTTGAAAGGAAACCTAATCATGAAGTTCGTTGTGAAAGGATTTAGGCTGTGGAAAGTAAGTGTGTTCTCTGCTCTGCTTTCCGCTTTGAATTATGCGGATCCAGAAGGAAAGCAAGCATGTTGTGGGTTGTTGTGCTGCACTGTATGGAAGTAATCGTTTCCTGCTTGACAAAACAGTGAGAGAGTCCATCTGAAATCTGGCAGTTCTTTTCCCTCTTCCCCTGAAATACAGCTATGATACAAATAATGTTGTTGTTAGCATTTGTGTAGCCATTAACCAAAAAGAGCACGATTCATCAAAATACATGATGCATAGTGTTTAACATTGGAAGCAGCTGCCTCAACTGACTTCCTCCTGGACTTCCAAGCTGAAGTTAATGAATATAAATCATATTTCTGAAGAAAAGAGATTCCACTCGTTTTGGCATCCTCCATTTCCATTTTAGTTTTTCCAACTGCACTCTTGAGCCTTGGAGCCTTTCCTGGCTCCTCATCTGATAGCTTCCTCTCTCCCCGCTCCCTTGCTGGCATTCGACCTGCTTCTTGGACATTTGCCTCAGTAATTGTTCCTCCTTGTCCTGCTGTCACAGAGCCACTGCGGCCGCTCTCTTGCCATTTCAGTTCAACTTTCCAGGCTTGCGAATGCTTTGCCTGCAGAGCTTTATTATCTTGCTGTCGCCTGGTCTGAGAGCGTATTGAGCTCAACCGCTGCTGTCTTTGTAAGGCGTAACTGCTGCACACACCGTGGTCACCCAGCCCTCGCTCTGGGGGCTTGGTCCTGGCTGCTCTCTCTGTCTCCTGGTGCACGGCGTCCTGAGGCAAGGAAAAGGAGAGTAGCCTGCATACCTCAGGATCACTTGTTGACATTGCAGTGCCTTCGGTGTGAGTGTTTTGGTCTGATGATCTTGCTCACACCTGCTCCGAAAGCTTCATGTTTCCAGCAGCAGCTCATCTTCCCTGTTAACTGATGTTGAAATCTGTAGTGATCTACCTGTGCTTGCTTAAGCATGGAAAGTTCATCTCTTTCACCTCGTGTTCTTCGGAGGACTTGGGAGAAAGCAAAACAAAGGTGAAAGCTGAAGATACTGATTTACCCATCCAGGACTCTCACCATTTCAGTCTCACTTTGATGCATGTGAACATTTTGATAATGTGGTCCAGAGGATATATCTAGTGGTCTTGTATCTCTTCACCCCAACCATGTCCCATTTATCTTTTCTAACACCAAACTAATCTTCTGAAGTTGTAGCCCAGGACTGTAAGTTCTCAAAATATATGCATCTCTTACATTTTGGAAACGCCTTTCAGTATGTTGCCTGTGTGGGAAGGCTGTGACAGAAAATCAGTGTACAGTAACAGGACCGTGACATCCTGTAGCCATGATCCAGTGATTTCATAGCGCTAAAATGCTGCAGCACCAGGTGTGACTCTTAGCAAATGCCTAGCGTCAGCTGAGTGCCATGGCTCCTCTTTCGGTATCTCACCCTCACTGCGGCATTACCAATCCCAGAGTGAGTAGCTGAAGCTGTACGTGCACTGTGAATGAAGATCCTAAAGAGAGTCAGTACCAAGACATCAGAGCTACTTTTTTAATCTGCCATCTTGCCATCAAAGAACTTAAAGTATTTTAAAAAGTCTCAAAAAGCTTGACGAAAGAAGCGCAAGTCCAGGAATCGGGCTCCTTGGTTCACCAAACAGCATTTCTCTCCCAAGCACAGAGTTGGGTTGGATAGCGCCCAGAGCACTTGGCATCTGCCCGTGTGCACCGCGCTGTCACAGTGGAGTTGCACGCAACTGCTAAGACCAGCAGTTGCATGTCCTCCCTTGGCCTCATGGTGTCAAGTTAAGACTTCCTAGGTGAAACAGACCTCAGAATATACTGGCCCAATGACCTTGATGGAGTTGCAGGCCCTGGTATTTTCCAACACCTCCTCTTAATGAAACCAAACATCTCTCGCCTTTCTATCTTATTCTGTTTTCTGGAGCCATGTGGTCTAGATCCTGTGTATCTTTTTGTCTCATCCAGCCTAAGAGCGTCATTTAACACCCCCATGAAATAAATTTTGTCCTGTTTGCTGAAGGTGATCTTGCTACTGCACGTGAGCCTGTCACCAGGCGAGTTTGTTGCTTCACCATCATTGCCTGTGTCTAGACAGCCTAGGCCTTGTGGCTGAGGGTTATTGAGTATTTGAGCAGTACCGAGGGGCTCAGAGAACTGGACTTAAGTAAACTTTTAGTTGAAGAAAATACCATGTACTTTAAGAATTGGTAAGGAAAGACAGGTAAGAGAGTTTGGTTGGCTTCATTCATCGTCTTTTAATAGGGAAGCTTGACTTAGCTACCTGATGGCAGATACGGTATTTGTTTTGCTTAGCCTTAAGAACTTTGACACCAAGCCAAAGGATCGACCCTTTAATCTCCTATTTAAAATGCTTTAAAGTAACAAAGACCCAAATCTACGAACAACTTTTATGTTGGACCTGTTACAGATTTGTGCTTTTTAAAAACCAAAAAATACTGGGCTGCTTTTGAGTGCCGTTAAACCTCAGTAACCATCAAGCCCTGTTCATGTAACGCTTCTAAGATGCATTTGTTGGTGGGTTTGTGACTGCCTGCCCACTGTCAGCTGCTCATGTCAGATACACTGGCACGTTTCTACCAGTGTCTTCCATTTTGAAATTCAGATGCAGTTTTGCAACAAGCTGTCTATATATAGCAAACGTAGTTTGTGATTGATTCTTTTTTATATATACTGCATCTGGTTGTTGAAGCCAAGTGTATGACTGGATTTTTGCCTTTCTCTCTCTTGTTTTTTGTCTTTTTTTAGCTATGAAGTATGTTGCATGAGGCAACCCATTTCTTACAGATAGGTTCTTTAATGCTTGTGAACAAAAGTTTATTTCTTTGACACCTTTCTGGAAGAAGGCTTTGTTGTGTGCTGAAAACAAAAGCTGATCAGATATGGATCTCTTCTAATCTCTGTTGATGATACATAGCTTTGAAGCCTTTTTTCCTAGAATTTTCACTCGTCATGTACTTCTGTGGGTATTAAAATAGTTTATGCTTTTGCTCCCATTTTCTTCAAGCACACAAGAACTTTTTTGTTTTACAAAAGGCAAAGTTATTTTTCAGATTGTGTTGGTGATAAACATGAATCTGGCGCATCCGACAGGAAACCATTGAAGCGTATTGTCCTACTTCTGACTTGGTCCTCTGCATGTCCTCTGGGTGTGGGCACAAGAGGTGGAGGCCACAGACTTCCTTCCCTTCCCTGGCAGTGGACAGAACCTGACCACTGTCTCCTTCATCCTCGCTTCAGGTGCACTTCAAATAACGACAGACGTCAACTCCTTGAAGCTTTGTATCCTCAAACCATGTCTTGCATGATTTTATCCTTTGCTGGAATCGCATGGAAGATCTCTTGAGTGTGGGCAAAGCTATGCAGCCTGAGATACAATGAGCCATCCTCTTTTCTTTAAAGGAACTGCTTCTCTGCTGTTTCCAGCTTTTGAAATAATCTATGAAAGCCTTAGATTTTGTCTCTGACAAGAACTTTTCAACAACCAATACCAAATTACCGTTTATTCATTTCAGGTAGACTTTTTGTCTACCTAACCTGAAGGCTGAAGTTACAAGTTGGAAGGACCAACAAGTGCAATGGTGACTGAGAAGGCATCAGACCCTATGAAGTGGGGCTGGGCTTCATTTCTGTGTTTAATTGCTGTGGTTGAAATCGAGTACTGATCATTCTTACGTGGACAGAAGGGCTGTGGTCCTGCCTCCCGTCTCTCCTCCCTCCTGGATTGTGATTCCTGTCATGCGTGCTGCAGAAATGAAGTGCCAGCTCCACCAGTTTCAGAGGCAAAGGATACAGTCCTAAAGTGATTTTGAAATAATTTGACACTCACCTGCTGCAAGGTGTCCCACCTAAAGGACATGGTGTACCCCTGTGGTCAGCAGCGCTCTGCAGTGCAAGTACTGATGGAAGCTAGAACAGATACTAAAAAGCAGACTTTTACTCCCTTTGCCTTAAATGTTAAACGTGAGCATTCATTTCCTAGAATGAGAGAACGTGGTATTACGCTTGTGTTGTTGACAAAGATTTCCTGTACCAAATTTCCTTTTTGGCCACAATGTGTGGTCCAGCAGAGCCCAGGCCTTTCCTTTTAGATGGTTTCTGATCAGCCTGGTTCTTTTTTAGAGCATGGGATCACCCTTGTATATCCCACAAGTACTTTGCTGCTAGAAACCCTGCATTTCACAGAGGAGTAATAGTTGGAGGATGACACATTTTCATGTTTAGGAGATGGTTTCAGGCACTTCCAATTGTGATTTCATGGCTGCTGGCCAGCAAAATCTGCTTACGGTGAAATAAGAGATAGCAGATCAGGAGAATGCTATCAGGTATCTGAGAAATGTATTTCTGTAAAGGTAGAGGTCAGAAGTAAGAAGAAAAGGGCAGTCATGGTACAATGTGGGGTTCCTGTGTAATAGCCCACCTAAAACATGGCCTGGTTCTGTTACTCTTTGAACAGCAGGAGTGTGAGACAAGCACTCCAGGTCTTGTCCTGTCCTCTCCTTCCCTCTGCATGGTTACTCCTGGCATTTCTCATTCCATCCATCCTTCCAACGTCTGTTCCTCCTCTGATTTACTGGGGTGGCCAAGCAGCGGTTTAGTCAATATGGGAGGTGCAACTTACAACCTCTACCAGCGTGTGAACATCCAGTGTACAAATAAGTCTCATCTGTGACTGGGAATAGAAGTGTGATCAGTTTGTTGCAAGTCTTGAACAACCATGAACATTCATTCATTTATTCATTCATTTATTTATTACCCCTTCTTTTTTTTTTCACATGGATTGCTTGTCTTTTTGAAGGGTATGCTCTGTATGAAGAGATTATTTAAATTTCTCAAATTGAAATTATTTTTCAGAACATTAGCTTCTTAAAAGCAGCTATTTCAGCTTGGGATTTTACTCTGGACGTCGTGTGGTTCTTCCAACAGCACCAAATACTTATTTAAGTCTGTTCGTCATTGAAGTGGGATAATGATGTGTCTTGTCGGGGCTGGATCCAGCTGTGGCTTGGCCTAATGGCAGCTGTTTCGCTGCCACGTGACTGCCTGGCTGCACACGTGCTCTTGGGTCTGCGGAGGGGACGAAACGGGACTTTTGTTTCCCCAAGGTCCCTGCTCCCCTTGCTCGCTCTGTCCCTGTGTGTTGCTGATGGCTACCAAAGAAAATTTGAAATATAATATGTTTTAAAGTTATTAGTAGAGAAACTGTTTCAAGAGGTTTAAACCAAGTTAAACCTTTATGTATTTTGTAGGTTAAATTGGTGTACTAATCTATAATCTTCCCCTCAGAGAACTTGCTTTGAGTCAGTCTTAAAATGTAACCAGTGCCAGCTCTTAAGTAGTGCGCTCGCTTTTTAGCAAGTTCTGTGGTAGTGGTTGTTATGCTTCCAGCAGTGCAACAAAATGTCATCTGTATGATGCTCCTGAGCAGGTAAAGCTGCTCTTCTGATTTTTAGTCATTCTTGAATTTTATTTCAGGACATAACTTGGCAAGATGAACACTCAGCACCGTTCTCCTGGGAAACGAAGGTAAATATGCAGCCATTTTATTTTTAGTGTTGGTTTGTCATTTTGTACTGTTTGTGCATTTATATTATCTTCATTTCCAGACTTGATAGACTAATGTCGTCTCTGTTCTGTGAGAGCTGTGTAAAGTGACCATCCTGCAAAATAAAACAGGACTGGTGTGCTTGATTTACATCAACAGACACTCAAAATGTACTTCATGAACTAATATTCTGGCTTCAAGTGCAGGTGTAAAACTGATTCATTATTTGATTTTTCACTGTAAACTTTTTAAACAACTTTCCATGTTTAGCAAGACCAGTGTCTCAGATACTGTGTAAGTATAACTGCATTTCACTTCTGAGGTCAGGAGTAAAGTACCTAGGAAATAAGGTGAGAAAGGTACAGGTATTTAGTAAATTCATTGAATTATTTCTTAAAGTCTGTCTTATGCTTTGTCTTCCTGTTATGTACTAGAATGTAATGAAAATTGTTAGCCTGGGGCTATGCTAGTAGCATTGTGTTATTGCCTCTCCACAAGACAGCTCAGTACAAAAATAGTGTATTTTGCTGTGGTGGGTTGGGTTTGTTTTGTTGGGTTTTTTTCCTTTGCCTTATCTCTGGTATTTTGTTAAAGCATTATTTACAACGGGATTCTCATCAGGCTAACACAAAGCCAGAGTTCTCCATCTTTCTGAAAGTGCAGTGTGAGGAAATACAGTTGTGCCATATCTGTGGTGGGAAACTAAGTTTAATTCTTCTTGTCAAAGAAAAATCTAGAATCAAAACCACAGCTCATTGCCTTTCTCAGCTGGGTATGGTGGACATGTTAATTTAATCGCACATTTCAGAGTTTGTGTGTTGTGGCTTTATCTGCCACAGAAAGCTGCTCCTCCCTTGTTCCTTCCATTTTTTGCCCTTGAACTATGTAGATAATCATGTATGAGCTTATGAATATAATCTTAGCCTAGTACAGAGTAATTATTTGGAAATGCCAATGAATACTGAATTAATCTGGCTGACCCTAGACGACTTGTCAGCCTTCCTTGCTCAAGGTCACCGCCTGTAGCTACCACCCCATCTGTGCTGTGCAGATCCTAACCTATAACTTGATGAGACTCTTGGGTCCCTGTAGCCTACGGTGCTGCTGTTTTAAGAGAAACCATTGCCAGTCTTTCCTTGCCTTAAAACTCCCTTATTTTAAACTGTGGTGGTTCAGGAGCCAATGGAGGATTCCCTGCAGTGAAAGCTGGGTAGCTCAGGCAAGCCCTCCTGTGTTTCAGGACCCTTAGAAGAAGAAGCCACAGGCTTCTAGGATAATACTAAAGAGGCTTTTAGTGTGGGTGTACTTGGGTGAAGCTGTCAAGAAAAGAGTAGCAGTGTGAACAGTGTGAACCTCACTGATAGTAAGGTGAAATAAATCATGTGCTGGAAGCAGCGGTGTTGCCTCTCCCCTAAGTTTTGGTGCAAACCCCAGAACTTGGTCTTGAGAATGTGGCAGCTGTAATGATATGTCTAAGCTCTGTCTCAATAGGATTTTGTAAGTTCTGAATACTTGTGCTTCCTGGAAATAGCGTTTACCGGAATACACTGTCTACTGGTCCATGATGAGATGCATCTGCACTCAGATGGATTTTCTCTTTACCTGATAGTTGGCTTTTAAATGCCCATATGTCTAGTGAAGTGTTTTGCAACCCAATCTGTGGCTTCTCTCTTTCCAATTAAGATTGTCTTTACTGTCTTCCTGGTGTCTCAAAATGAGGGACCACAACGGATAGATGCTCTGATTTCATGCTTTTCTGTACTGAACGAAGGATTGCAGAATGACATGGAAACACTTGTGACTAATGAAGAAGGGTGAGGTGGGGAGGAGGTTGCTTTAGAAATAATTATTTGTCTCAGCTAATCAAGCTGTGCTTGCGTCTTCCCCCTCCCTCCTTACTGGCCAGAGATAAAAGCTGTGCCACAGCTGTAGGTGGAAAAGTTGCATGATGTTTTCCTTTAGCAAAGCTCTAGAGATCCTGTTTTGTTGGGCTTTATGGGGTGTAAGTTGTTTGTTTTGTGTGGCTTCCTCCTTTTGCATCTCGCCCAGTGCCCCATGTTGTGTCAGTCTTCCAGCCAAATCCTTCACCTGCTGAGTTTTCCATTTCCAAAGGTGGAGATACTGCTTTGTGCTTCCTCTTTGATCTCTTCTCTACCCAGTACTTAGATAATATTGGAAGGCAGTTTCTCCATGAGGTAACCTTGCCCAGTCGGTCCAGCGTGAGGAAACAGTGAAGAGACCTGAATGAGCTGTTTAATAGTGTTGACGTGTCGTAATGCACGTTCACTGTCTTTTGAGCCAGATCTATTCCCACTGTTATTTTAGGCTGTCAGGCTCTTTCCATTCCATGAGCTCTACCTCATGCTGGGTTATTCTTTCCATAATATTCTTTGTCCCAGTCTCTCGTTCATGCAGAGTTTTTGTTTTGGTTTGGGGTTTTTTTTCCACGTTATTGCCGTGATGATGAAATCCCTTCGCTCTTTTGCAGCTTTGCACGAATGTGCTCTGGTTTACCCACGGAAGGGAATGTGACATTCACTTTTGGCTTTTCAGAGAAGGAGAAAGCAGAGATGCAGACAAGTAAAACCAATAGGTGATTATTGGGTTTTAAAAAAATTTTTAGTATTGAGACTGTAAGAAGACAAAGCAGCAAAATCAGTATTTGTCTGTACTTACTTCAGGAAAATTTGAGAGGGTAGTGAGAAGAGTAGAGAAGAGGAGAGGGCAAGTTTTCAGCTTGGAGCTTCTGTTCTCTGGGTAAATTTGACAGCCATGGGCAGATTTTTCCCATGGTAGCTCGTGCAATGGAGTCCCTAATTCCATGGCTGTCAAACTTACCCAGAGAACGGTGAATTAAATCGCTGTCGTTTGGGGCAAAACATCACTGAAGGGCTTGAGAACTTCACTTTTATCAGAAGTAAACTTTCTGTGTTTTCTTTTTGAAGCCATCTCTCACATTTGTGCTCAGTCGTTTACATTGCAACAAAACACATGAATATCTCCACCATTTTTAGCTGTTTGATACGTGTTTAGAGTTCTTGCCTCACCCCTCTTTAAACCTTCACACAAGGCAAACAAAAGAGTACAATGTGAATCGCTGAGTTAGCTGTTAGCATTTAAAATACTGATATTTTTAGTAGAAAAGTGTAGCACTTCTTAGAAGGGAAAATACTCCGGAAGCAATAAGTTCTCATGGCACAGCAAGTAAGCTGACTTTTTAAAGCCAGAGATTGAATAGATGGGAATGGTTCATGGGTGGAGCCCTCATAAACATAACATGGCTTGAAATGTGGGTTACATTTTTAACTGGAGCTAAAGCCAGGTTTATGAATTTAGGGCGTTCTATTTATGGCTTCAGGTTTAAGTGAAATGAAAGCTGACATTTTGGCTGAGTTTAGACTGTGAGGTTTCTTGGTTTGTTTGAAGTAAAAATTCAGTGAAGCTCAGCGCGGACCTCAAGATATAAATGGAAAACAAGAATCATGCCTGGCTTTGGAAATAAAATTTCTCTGCAGCTGTTCCTAAACTCAGAACTTTCTGGGTTTGGTGTGTTTGGTTTTGGAGTTTTTTTTAAATTAATTTAGTAGTGGGCAGAAAATATTATTTCAGTCTGCCACCTCGGCTAACACATTGAATGCACAGAGCAGCATGGGAAGAAGTGGAATCTGTTTCCCTTTCATGATATTAACTAAAATAAGTTTTATTCCAAATGTTTAAAATTGACACGTGCATATAAAGATTTATTGGTCTTGATACAAGTAGAAAAGTTGTGAAGGCAGCTTTAGAGAGCCCTTTCTGTACTTTCCTCTTTGTAACTCCTAGCTTTTTCCTCCTTCAGCTTTCTTCTGCTTTCAGCAGGCCCTCAAATACTTGTTGAAAAGAGAAGCCTTCAAGGTGTGTTTAAAAACAAACAAGCAAAAAGGCAAAAAGACAAAGTGTCAAGCCTCAATCCCCTGGACAGTCTGCTGCCTCCCTGTCTGAATTCCCCTGTTTATATTGCTACAGAAGTGATCTAAGCCCAGTCATGATTTAGAAAGGATAAAATTCTTTTGCACTTAGAAAAAATGTGGTATGCAAACTGTATTTCCTTTATCTAAAACTAAAAGACAATCTTCAATATCCTTCTTTATACAAGACCTAGTTGGGTTTGTGTTGGTTTGTTTGGTTTTTTTGGGGAGGGGTGTTTTTTTAAAAAATAGGATGAAAGTGGCAGAAATTAATTCTTTTCCTCTCCTTCCTTAGCAGCCTGGTATTAGAATTGTTTGTTACAGACCACTTCTGTGTGGTTATTTTTATCAAGCTGGCATAAATGGCACTGCCGCCATGGAAGGAAAGAAGAGCAACGCCTGAGGTTTTCAGTTTTCCCTTCCCTTTTTGATCTAGTCTACAAATATGTAAAACACAGTGCTGTAGGGGACTGCTGGTGAATATTAGTTCTTGAGGAATAAACCCAACTTGTGGTAATAGTCGCTGTTCAAGGATTATTTTAATCTGCATGGCTAGGTTTTTTTGGCTAAGGATTCAGTTACCTGCCTCAGTCTTCAGACAGCACGTTTTGAGTGTCAAACCGTGCATGTACCAGATATTGTCAGTGTGAGCTTTGCTTTTGGCAGGAATGTGGGACATAGCCTCAAAGAGTAGATCATGACATTTCCTATGCTGTGCATCTTTGGCAATGCCTTTCTGTATGGACTAAAATTACTTTGATTGTTTTTGAGTGCTTTGCTCTGTTTTTGCCCTTGCAATTGGTCTCTGCTGACCTAAAGATTCCGTTCTGACTCTGAAAATATCCTGAAAATACTCACTGCGTGCACAGGAAACAAAGCAAAAACTGCAGCTACTTTGGGTCCCGTATTTATTTTGGTTTTGTCCATTCAGCAAAGCAAGGTCATCTTCTGAATCGTTTTAAACTTGGCTTTCTTACCTCTGCATTTATCAGCCTGTGCTTAAAACAAGTTGCTTTTGACAGTGTCTCTGCAGTCTTTGTCTCAACAATTTGGATTTTTTTAAGGCTGCCAAGCAAAACAATTTGTTTTGGCTGTGTTTGCTTGACTGTTTAGTAAAACACTACACATTCCTGATGAGTGAATAAGATGCTTAAAAAACAAAAGCTCCTGGGTTCTATGTGGTCATCTTATTTTTAATGTAGACTTAGGAACTCAGACCTGGTTTTATATGGTATTAGTAAATTATTATGGTCTTAGTGTGTGGTGCCTCTCTTTTAGAATATATTGTTTCCCATGAGTATATACAGCCAGTATTATGATTTGGTGGATTATCCCTGCCTTGAGACTGAAGTTAGGTTTAAATTTTTTAATCCAATAAATAAAATTCATAAATACCTTAATACAGTCTTTTAAAGGAAAGATGGACACGCAGCTTCCTAAAAACTGCAGTTTTTAATATTCCGTCTATATACTTCCAGTGATTTGGGACCAGAGGGATAAGACTGCAAAGAACACTGACTTCTAGGTTTGCTTTGCCTCAAAATATTACTTAGTGTGTGCTTGCACATGCACTTTCTCCCCCCCCCTCTCTTAAATGAATTGAGAATGTGTTGCTATTGCAATATCTGGAAAACTCTTTTGCTTTTATTTGAATTTTGGTAACTTCTAAAAATGGCAGTTGGGACTGTACTAGCCTGCCTGTAAACTCTCAAGATATGTTCTGGGCCAAACAGTTCCCGGAAATCCAAATAGCACAAGTGGTTGGAAAGAGAAAGTCTTTTTGCTTTAGTCTTTAGGTGGGGAATTAAAGCACAGAACCTGCAGCTCATCGATAGTTGTACAGAATCTATGAAAGCGACTGGGGACTGAAATCCTAAAGTGTGCCTAAAGTGACAGTTCACTTTTGACCACTGAGTCTTACTGAAATGTTGGGCAGCACAGTTCTGCTGCTGAGTGCTCCCGTGTGCAACTGCAGCTCACAGCCCAGGGAAAGTGAGTGCACAGTTCGGCCTCTTACGGACTGGCTGCTCTCTTAATTTTGGCTGGAGCCAGGAGAGACGTACATCAAGATACTGATATGACTGGCACACCTAAAGGAAGAGGAAATGTTTTTTTGGGCAGTAACTCTCTTTTAAATGTTGTTTCCTTCCCTCTCCTGCTGATCCAATCCATTGCCAGTTTGCAGTCTGATGTCAGAAATTGAGAGCAGAACACAAACTCGCATTTCTACTGTCCAGCGACTCATTAGAGTGTACAGTAGTACTCATGGCTTAGATGTTAGCATGGCTTCTTTTTTACAAGGGTCTTCTCCATCTTTATGTTAAAGTATTTATCTTGCTCCTTATAAACTCTGTTGGGTTTTGGGTCTTTTTGGGAGGGAGTGTCTGTAGTATTTTATTGCCAATTTTATGACTTGAAAGATATTGCATATTCATAATTTTATTTCATCAGCTACATTTCTTAGGGGTTCAGATGTCTTAACTAACCTGGAAAATCAAATAAAAGCATTAAATATTTCAAAGGAAATAGAGTAGCAGAACTTCTCCAGAAGATCTTGGCTTCTCAAGCTAAATGCTAGAAGCAGAATTACAAATCTGACCTCTCGGGGCTGTATTTATGTGATGCTGGGAGGTGTTTTCAGAACCTGTCAGGGTAGCCTTGTCATCTTCACCTTCCTTGAGGAAGAAAGCAAACTCCTGAAGTGGTATTTTCATTCAGGTTATTCTGTGTCTGGTTATGAAATGTTTGATCTCCAAAGCATATGGTGACACAAGTGTGCAGTCTCCTATGTCGGGTGGTCCTGAAACGGAGAGATCCACCCCACAGTCTCTGCTCTAAAAGGACAGAGAGGGCATCCTCTCCAGAACATGCACCCAGGAGTGGGTTGAAAAGGGTACTACTGCTCTCCTCTACACTAGAAGCAGTCTGCTGCTTCCAGACCAGACCTCGGAGCTGATATTTGGACCCATGCGAAAGAGCATAAAACATGAGCGCAGGCAGGGTGTTTTGCTCCACAGCATTAGAACTTCCCAGGAGGCCCGGGTTTGCTTCTCTTGCTGCCGATGAAAAGCAAAGCCATCTTGTTCCTTTTCCTAATTTTTGTTATAACACACCTCTGCTTCTCTTCCATCAGTGTTTTTCCTGGATTTTGTTTCCAACGCTCTTGATCTGGGTCTGTGGTGGCCCCTCTGCCCTCTGGGCACTGACCTTCCCTCTCTCTTGGGCTGGGGGGAAGGAGTCATTTCACTGAAACGGATGGCCTTTGGCTACCATCGCCTCTCATGTGAGCCCTGGAGCAGGCTACTTGGAAGAAGGAAGGATCAAAATTACTGTTGAAGGATCAAAAGTAGCACTGTTTTAATTCCTATGTGACATTACAAAGTATTTAAGACTTCCAAGATGGATTTTTTTTTCACCCTTGGATGCTGGAGAAGCACAGGTCTATTTTATGTTGTATTACGAGGCTTTTTTTTAAGCTGGAATTTTATCAGTTCTGAAGTCTTAAAGCATCTGAGCTTCAGGGCGGTAAATCTCTATTCGGTAGTATTGCCAAATGAGCTTAGGGAGCTAAATCCCTATTTATTAATATAGGAAATGGCAGTCACTGTAAATAATCCTCAACAATATTGCATCCATAGTTTGTTTTATCCAGAATTTATCTAAGGAAAATTCTGCTCTTAACTTTGTTAGGAATTTAATTTAATAAAAAATTAGAGCACTAAGGTTTTCCCTCCTAGATTTTTGCAGGCAGGGTGGAGTGTTGAGCTGTTTGGTAAGAGTTGTTTGTATCCTTGCACTCACCTTATTCTGGCTGAGCAATAATTCCTTACAGCTTGTTTATGTTCTGCATCTTTTGATAACACAGGATATTCATAATGAAAACATAGAACTCTGTGCCTTCTTGCCTGTAACCTTAGAAAAATATCTAATGTATCTAATCCTTTAGAAAATTCAGTTGTTAGTCCATGAATCAATTACCTGTAGACAGCTGCTGACTGTTTTAAAAAGTTGTTTTGTAAATAATCACTTGCTGAGTTAACATTTGTGCTTTGATGAGAAGTTTCTGAATATTAAATACTAAACATGTGAGACATGGTAGATCTGGAGTCCCTTTGAACTTAACAGGCGCAATAATGTAGGACTTGAGATCAAACGCTTCTGGTGAAAATGATATGCAGCTAGGGCTTGCTAGACTCAGGCCCATAGATGTTGTAGCGGTTTTATTCAGGAAAGGCCAGGTAATGAAGTAGAATGGTGGAAACATCACAAATCTGTAATAAACTTCAAAAGTATCTACTAACAGCTTGTAGCAAAAGCTAGTATTTGAAATGTCTTCTCAACTTTTTCCAAACTAGTCAGGCCTGTAATGACAATAGCATAGCTCTAGCAGTAAATGCAGTTTTCAGGGTTTTTGGGTTGGGTTTTTGTTTTTTTAATTGCATTGTTTTTTCCACTTTACAAACAAAAGTCTAGACATTAGGTTGTCCTTTTCTGGCACTTGCTGTGGTACTGTGCTCCTAAATATGGTAATGCTTATGTGTTCCCTAGGGTGAAACAAGGCTTAACTTTCATTAGTCTAAGGAGCGTCAAGCTAGTTGGCAATCAAGTTTGATGAAGTGGCAGTAAATAAAATGAACATTTTGAAGTGTTGTTTGCGTTTGGGTGGCTTTTGCAAGATCTGTATCATGCTTTAACTGTGGTCACTTGCTTCCTTGACCCAGTGTTACCTCTCAGAAATGAGTACAGCTACCCACACTGCAAGTAAAACTAAAACAAGGCTCTGGAGTAAGTGAAGAACTGGTCCAGCTGGAGCTGTTTCTCTTCCTTCAGAGGGGCATTAGAATTTAAAAAAACACTTATCTATGCACATCCATTACATCTAATCCTTTGTCTTGAAAGTAGATGGAGTTGTAACATGCTGCCAACTATTTCAAGGATTATAATGGAAGATTGCCTTTTAAGCTACACTGTAAAGCTTTTTTTGCTTTATATTTTCATGTAAAACATCCATGGTTTTCAAATTGCATCCATAATTCCTCTAACATTTCTGTGCCACTATTCTAATGTTTTAGTGCTGTGCATGCTATGCACTGCTATCTTGCATGGCACTGAGTAACTCGAATATGGTTGATTTCTCTGACTCCTCTGCAGCAGGTCTAGGACTCTAACTTTTGCTTGCAGTTCAGACTTTAAAAAATTGTTTGGTTTATGTAGCTACAGAGATAGACATTTATGGAGAAAATAAGTTAGCTTTGCGGTGGCATCTGCTGTCTGGAGTTGCCTAGCCATGGGCAAAGGTGTTACTTATATGCATCAAGATTGGAAGTTCAAAACTGTGTCTTTGTGAAGGGCTTTGAAATACCATTTGTCTTTAACCCTGAACAGAGTCAGATGGAGTTCAGCGTTGCATCTCTGTCCATCCAAGAACAAGGTGGTGCCCAGCTACAGAGTGAACAGAGGCAGCCCGTTAAAGCAGCACCTGGTGTCCAAGTCCCTAAATCTTCTCAGGCCATCAAGACCCCTGCCTCTGACGGGTTGATAGCACCTAGGAAGGAAGAGGAGTCCTCTTTCTGGAAGATAAATGCTGAGCGCTCCAAGTTTGAAGGAGACAAGTCTGAATTCCAGTCCTTGACCCCCAGCCAGATCAAGTCCATGGAGAAAGGAGAGAAACCCCTTCCCTCTTTTTACAGACAAGAGTCTGCTTCAAAGGAAATGGCAAAAGCTGAGAAGCCCAGCATAACCAAACCAGAGAAGTCAGTCGCCCCCAGCCTACCTTCTGTATCTCTTGAATGGGAGAAACCTCGACCAACTCAGCTCCCTGCTAGCTCTCTAGATGACTTCTTTCTTCCTGACCCACCACAGGACCTGGCATCTTCTAGGACAAACAAGGAAGATACTGATGGTACTATACTTACAGATCCACAAATGCCTGCACAGGTAAGGACTGCTAAATCTACTGTCTTAGATTTAAAAAATGTATAGCACTTTAAAATCTGACAAAGTCACTCTGGCAGATTAGGGACTCCAGAAAGCATTAAGCCATAGCTAAGCTTGCTGGCTTTTTATCCTGTATATTTGAAGAAGTCTATGTAACCAACATGTTAACTGCTACTTTTTGTTTCAATCAAGTGTTTTTAAATGTAGTGAAGTGCATAGGATAAGGACATTATTTAAATATACCAGAAACTCTGACATGGCATGCAGTGGCTGACTGACAGCAAGCTATCTAACCGTTTGGGGTAGAGCAGTTGCTTTATCAAGTAAAAGAGTTTTTGTTTGAGTTCTTTTTCTTGAAACAGCAGAACACTTAATGGGGAAAAAAATTTTAAAACTTTTTTAAACTTGAAAAGTTGATAAACTGGAGTCTAGGATACTTTATCGGTACACACAACATAGCGGTGAATGGCAAACTGGTTTCCCAGCTGTTTTAAGTGGCAGCCCAACAGCCACTTTCCAGTGCCTTGTCCCAGGCAGCTGGGCTGCTTTCAAATGTCTTTTCTCTTGAAGTCCAAAATGGAAATGGAATGAGCTTCCAGAATTAGCCTTCTCAATGTTGTGTTTTGGTTTTTTTTTTAATAAAAAACCCAAACAACCCAACAGCAAAAATACCCTTAGGCAGCTCAGTGGCCAGTTGAAGCTATATAAAAAGCAGATGCTGCTCTGAGAGAAAAGGAAGAGAACAACAGGATATGACATGGAGAGGGAAACAAAAGGAAGAGATCTGAAGCTTGAGCTGTGCAGTTCAGTCTGGAGTCTGTAGCATCACTGGCATAAGCCTGATGTACCACTGTACACCTTAAGCATCCTGCATAGGTTTTTCTCTACCATATTTTCCCAACAGCGATTGTTTAAATTCCGAACAAGATGATGTAAGGTCAGAAAGATGCAGAATGAAGTAAATACTTGCAAGAGAAGTAACTGGCAGCACTTAGGAGAGAGCAGTACTTAAACCACTTCAGTTTTTGGAGCCCTATGTTGAATTACTTTCTTTCTGAAGCTAAGACATAATGCTTCTGGAGCTTTTTTGCTACAAATGGTGACTCCAGTAGTCCTTTAATTCTAGTTCAAGGCTTAGTCATATTTTCCTACAAATTAATGGTTTGTTACAGTTCTAATTCCTTTGTGAATGCTTTCTAGGTAACTGAAATAGTTTGAAAAGCCTAATTTTTTTCCCTGTGGAGAAACAATCCTTTGACATCAAAATGTGAACAGAGTAGCAGAGAAGAGAGTGCAATAGAAACACCCGGCTGTCACTGCAGCAGGCAATCCACTGAATTAGTGATGCTTACATTCTGTGTTTGTTTCATTCTCTGCAATTCCCATTCTAGTCTAAAAACTGATCTTTATGAATTTTTCCATGGGGAAAAAGGTAATATTTTGCCTGCAGACCACTACAAGAACTTTATTTTTACCTGGAACTGCCTCTTTGGTCATTGTGAGTATTATTCCATGTCTAGCATTTTCTAGTGTAGGTTCTTAGGTATCCTAGAGCAAGGTGAAGAACTTGAAATATTGGCAGACTACATTTTTATCTTTCTTTTGTAGATAGTCAAGTACTGAGTTTGTGATACTGTAATTAACAACCACATCTTGTTTCTTTTTTTTTCCTTGCAGACTAGTACAAGCAATGTTATGTTGAAGACTGGCTTTGATTTTCTAGACAACTGGTAAATGGTAGTGCAAAATAGGTCAAACCAATTTTGGGGAAGGAGTGGAATGTCTTTCTCCTTGTATGTTAATTTACTAGCATTTGTGTCTTTTTCTAGAAGTAACTTTCAAACTCTTAAATGTTGCCTTTGTATAAACTTTTGTAATACCATATGCGTTTTTGTTTTTTAAACAGTGATAGAAGTGTGGTTTCATTTGGGTATTTTTTTAATCTCTGTTTAATTTTTTAGTAGCTTACTGTATTGAGAGGATGAGAGAAGTCACTATATCCATGTTAAAGAAAAACAAATGAGAGTCTCTGCATCCTAGAAATGGAACCTACAGGACCAGATTGCTGTTTTTAATCAAAACTTTGCTAGCACGGCTTGTAAGAAACAGTGTTGCAGATGCCATGGTTCCAAATGAGCAAATAATTCCATACTTCAGATAACTAAGCAAAAACAGTATGAAGAATAAGCATACGGAAGAATTGCGTTGATTTCTGTATTTCGTTTAGTTTGAAAGTAACTTTTGTACCACCTAGTAGAGAACACTTTTCTTTTGAAGAGAGGGCAAAGGCGTTGCCAAAATGATGGATCCAAAGAAGCACCATGTTTGTACCCTACAAATCTGCTAAAATAATGTAAGAGCATTAGAAAAATGACCTGGGGGACAGGACAGGTGTTTCTGGCCTTTGGATTAAAGACTTGGGAGTGGGTGGAGGGGAATGGGATGACACCTAAGGAATGGGAGAAACCATCTTCAGGGAACACAACCCCTAATGATTTCACTGCCTCCTTACTAGAGCATAACTCTTGGTAACAGCAGTGCTGGATGTACAGCACTGGGAGTTGCTGGAGCGTAGATTACCTTTGTGTCAGGAAACTACTACGTTTATGGGAGGTCATAGCAGTATAAGGCTTCTTTGTTTTTTAAGCAGCTTATTGTCTCAAGGACTCATTGACTTTGGTGCTTTTTCCTCCTCGTGGGTACATTTTCTACAGCGTTCAACATCTGGGTAGCATTTGTTCCCGAGGTGCAGGGAGGCACCTCCAGGTGGCTCTCAGCAGACCTGCCTCCAGCTCTGCTTTCGGATGATCTGTGTTTGGTGTTTAAAATGTAGAGAACAAGAGTAGCTGTCGTTTGAACCTGTCGCCTCTGAAATGCAGCATGGTTTACACACTGACTCTCACTGTGTTTACCTCACCTCAAAGCCTTAATTCCCCCTGCGCACAGCCAGTGACTGGTCTGCTCCAATGCCAAAGGTCTGACCTTTCCCTTTGCCTCAGCAATAGTACTACAGCATTTGCTTGGGGTAGAAGGCAAAGCACAGGGCTCTGATGGGTCTCATGGGTCCCAGCCAAGGCTAGAAGAAGGTCACCATCTCCTAGACCAGGATTGTGCTGGGCTTCTCATGGATTAGCACTTGATGTTTGGTCCAGAGCCAAGGGCAGTCACGTGTACAGAATTGGATGCCGCAGGATTTTCTCCTGGCTATTACAGGAAATTTGGGATATCCTGGGAGAATCCTTGCTGCTCATTGGTGAGCTGCTTGCTCTGAACACGCAGAGGATGCTGATAGAGCATTAAAACTTACTTGCTGATCAAGGAAAATGCTGTAAGAAACCCCCTTTCCTCCTCCCCCCCAAAAAATAATTGAAAAATAGAACCACCAGTCCCAAAACCTCCAGTTTTTCTAGTGTTTTCTTAAAAGTTTTCCTACCTAATGGAGAAGATTGCCACAGAGTATTAAGTCATTGCATAGCCTTATTTATAGACTTCAGAAAGCTTCTGTAGGTGCTTCCTGAGATGTGCAAACTCCTGTAATTTGTGGATATTGTCTCTGCATTCAGGAGGTCAGAAAATACTTGCTGTTTCTACCGGCCTGGACTTTACTCCTGTTTTTTTCTTAGCTGACCTTTTTTAGCATTTGCTACAAACATCTGGCATTAATATAGCTTAGAACAACTTCAGCACAAACTCTTTAGGTGTATCATTAATACTGACTTGCACCTTGTTTTAAAATCTGACAAATGTTAACCCTGGGTTTCACAGTTAGCAGTGAACCTGATTTTCTGTACATTCAGCTGCTGAAAAGTGTTAGATCCAATGTGAAGATGCATGTTCTAATCTTGCTTTGATACGGGGAGATCTGAAAGCAAAGTTTCCTGCTGTTGAGGAGCGTTATTTTAAACCTCTGCTAAATACATTAAAGCTTCTTAGGGAAGAGCCTGGGCTGCCTGTCTATCCCCTCATCGGCCAACTCGACCCTAACACACATTGGGACCAGCTGGTAGAACATGCTGCAGAACTTTTTACTTATCCTGGTAGGTTTTTCCTGACAAAGAGTTGATGCTCCTTCTTTCTTTAATATGTTTTTATTAAACATTCTTACAAAGAAAAATTGTACTTGGTCACATTTTATATTAACAATGTTTTAATAAAGTCACTTTAAATAGAAATTCAAGGCTTTTGTGTTGCTTCATGTGTTGTCCTTTATACTTTGCTTTCCTTGGTGCCATTGGAGTTGTTACAGGCATCTTGAATCTGCCTGAAAGACAGCCAAGAGTGATCTGGTCTAGAATTTAGAAACTGAATTTCTCAGTTACAAAAAAAAATCAATACGCTGCAGCTGTTTTTCGAGCTTTTAAGTGAAGCTGTTTGGGGAAGTATCTTTGCTTTATTATTTTATCTGACAGGGAGGAGATTTGGGACATTTATAAGTACTAAAATCTATTTGTACTTCACTGTAGTAGACCTAACACCACCCCCTCCAATATCTTCAGGTACTGTAAATCAGTATCTGGATCAGTATTGCAGGAGCAGTTTGAAAACTGTGTCGTGGTTTAACCTTGGCCAGCAGCTAAATACCACACAGCCACTTGCTCACTTACCCCAGCCAGCATAGGGAGAGAATGAGAAGGGTAAAAGTGCAAAAACTCATGGCTTGAGATAAAGGCAGTTTAATAGATAAAGCAAAAGCCATGCACACAAGCAAAGCAGAACACGGAATTCATTCAGTGTACTTGGTGCAAATGACCAGAACTGGCAATGACAAACTTTCACACCATTTTCCTGTCAGTTGATGGTTACGTATGGGTTTTAAAAGCATGTCCCAAAAAGGAAGATGCTAGCAGAGGTCGCTGGGTAGTCTCTGCCTTTTGTCTTACACAGCAACTTCTCAAAGTCTAAGAGAATCAAATGTGCAGCTACAAGGGTAGCTTTTTTTCTGTGTGCCCATATCCACTTCTGGAAATGTATTTTGAAAAACAACTCAATTTGTTTTATACTTGAGCTGAATTTCTACCAACAGCTAAAAAGGCGTTTTAAGAAGCATTTGGTTTGGAGAGACTTGACAGCCAATTAAGGGGTGGTATTCCAACTATATTTAGGATCTGGCCTGCGCATACTTTGCTTCAGTCTTGTTTAAGCTCCGTTTTAACTTTTGAAAGTATTTTTTAATACAGGCGAATCCACAGCATCTGGGTGCTGTCTCGGCATGTGGAGTCAGCAGGTACAGCAATAAATTTATTTGTTGGTGACTTCAGTCATAGCTGTTGAGGTTCAGACAGGACAGAGCTGCTTTGAGGTCATGGCTGTGGGTATGGGAGCAGCACCCAACAGGCAGAGTCCTGTTCAGCGCTAAGCAACGGCATCCCCCAAATTCACATCCCTGAGATAGGAACCCAGCCTTGCAGGTGTTACTCACAGATGGGACAGCAAAGCCTGGGGGCCTAAGTTTGTCTGTGACCCACTTCAGTTGGTGTGTTCTTGTTATGGTGAGGACAAACCTGTGATTTGACTGCCCTACATTTGTGAGTTAATGAGTTAATGCCAGAGAAAGCCTCTACAGAGCAGCTAAGCCAGGCACACCTGATTCTTCTCTACAGGACACTTTCTACATCTCTGTTGAAAGTCTCTGTTATTATCTCCTTTTCACAAACAGGCTTTACATCTCAGTGTATGCTATATATACATATGGTTATATATGTGGTTCACAATGAGGATCTACATCTTCATCTGACCTCCCACCATTTGGGGAGCTTTGAGAGCACCCTCTGGAGTCAGTGAATGGGAGGTGGGAGAGGATCACAAGATTTGTTTGCATCCTTAATCCAACAGTTCCCCAGTGGTAATGAATTGCACCTGTAGGATGCTGATCTGAGGCCAAGTTTATTCCAACCTAGTGGAGTAGAGAAGGAAATCTCACTATTAGCTCATCTCTCTCCTTCAACAGACCCTCTATCCCCTGAGATCCTCTTCCCAGGGGCATTGCTCCTTCCTGTTCTCCCTGCTGTTCGAGGTGAAGGCGCTAGGGGACAGGCCACAGCTCATCCTGCCCCTCACCAGCAGCCTGATTTTCGTGCCAGGTCAAGTGCGTGTGTTCAGCACAGAAAAAGCAGCTGCCCCTAAACCCCGAGCCAGGCTTGGCTGAGGTCTGGCAGCCGCGCCTCTACTCACCTTCAGCCCAACACTTTACTTTTAAAGCTCACCATTTTTCCTTAAGCATCACACTGGATTTGGCTCTGCACGTCTTCTGGGGCAAAAGATTCCATTAGGCAACCTCTAAATCACAGCATTTATCAGCTCTGCTGCTTAATAGCTGCAAAACTTGGACCTCATACAGGACCAAGATGCAGGGCTAAATGCCCTTGGCAGGTCAGGATTTTACTGGGATGCCAACAAGTTTAAAAAAAACCATGTAGCTGCCCTGAAAACAGCTTACTGCAGTTTTCCTATAATGCTTGTCTCCAGAATGAATGAAGGAATTAAAATTTTAAAAATGGTGAAGGAGGTAAAGAGTCATGTGTGTTTTTTGGATGGTTCAACGATTTCAGTGACCAACCAGAGGTTTACACAAGGGCCCATCCTCAGCCTTAGCTTCCCTTCTTACCGAAAGTGGCAAGAATGTGAGCGACCCTGAAGTTCAGCTGGCCATTTGTCTCCTGGGCTTATGAAGCCAAATAATCAGAGTGAAGACAGCCTTTGAAAGTTTCCCACTTGGGGCTAGATAAATGGTATTTTACAAGGATTGTTTCTTATTGCTGTAAAATGCCAGCTGCTGTGAAAAGATGCAGTGGCACGCAGCGTCGCAATGGAGGCGGGAAAAGAAAGGACAGTCATGGAAGAAGAAGCAAAGTTCAACTGGGAGGAGAAAATTTACCACGTGGGTCCTCTCCACCCTGTCATTTCCCAGCTACATGAGCTGAAGCACTGGCTCCCGTTGGCTTGGTGGCAAAATTTATTTTGACTTGTAGGAAGCCCGGACTTTATTACAGCTGTTTGTCATTAAAGGGTTGACTGAACATCCTGCTCTTCCTGCCACGTTTTTCAGAGCTTACTTCTGCCAAGAAGGAAACTTCTAGTGTATGCCTATATGCTTATGTTTAAGAAGCCCTGCTCTGGTCCATGTGTTGTGCCGAACCCTTTGGCTCCCACCCCTGTTTGGCTGCAGCTCAGTTCCTCCACAGCACAGAAAGCTGCAAATGCTTGTGGCCAGTTAATTACAGCTTTTTCTCACTTCTCCATCCTAGAGGAACCGAGCTGCTGCCAGTGATTCAGGGCTCCTAGGAGCTCCCACCAGGCTGGCAGCAGCGCAGGCAGCAACTAGAGGCCACTGAAGTGACTGAGCTGTCGGTAGCTGCTGCCCAGGGCTGTGCAGCTGCCTCTAAGCCCTTCAGCAAATCCCCTGACCTGTTCTGTCCTCTCTGGCTCTCATCTCTCCGAGAAAATGGTCTTGCTGTCCATGAAACTCATGCAATGTCTTATTAGCAAGAAGATGTAAAGTTGCAAGACATTTTAATAACAAAGTGTCAGATACTTGTATTCACTGAGGCACACCTGGCATATTACATTTCATGCAGATCTTGGCTGCATTTCCTCCATAAACCACTAAAAAGAGCTTAGGAAGAGAAAAAAAACAAACCCCAGATCAAACCATTCTGAGTGCCCAGTCTTTGGTTAAGTCGTACCATATCTTTACCACCAGCCTTGACCCAAGCTTTAGGTCAACCCACTAATTTCGGTACCAACGCAAATGACTGGAAATCCGACAACAGCCCCAGGGAAGCTCCTCATTGCTAAGGTTTCACGAGTAACATTACAGGAGCATAGATTACTAAAACCAAGCTGGTTCAAAACCAGTCCTGTTTGGGAGCACGCAAAGTTTGCTTGCTTGTGGCTTCAATGAATCAACTTCAACCCTGTAGCCCCATGTGGTCCCTTCTCACTGACATGTCCAACACCTCTCTGCCAGGAGCACAGTTTGCTCCCCATCATTCCCAGCATGGCAGGAGCTTGCCTAAGCACCAAGCCCTGTCCCTCAGGCCCACAGCCATGGTCCAGTGACTGAGACCTCTCTCTGCCCAGACAGTCACTAGATCACTTCTAGCAGACAGCTGTCCATTTTGGTTTACCCAGGCTCGCCAGGGCAAGTTTGGTGTTGACAAGAAGGTGCAAGAACCGGGAGCTGGCAAGGTGGGCACAAGCCTGCCTGCCTCCAGCCCAGCCTGTTCCAGCACTGGGCCTGCCCTTTTAAAGGAAGGTTCCCCTCCAGGGCTGCCGGCTTGCTCGCAGGCAGCACAGTTTGTTGTTGCAGAGACTGCTCAGAGAAAGACTCTGTGCCAGGACTGGACGCTTTCCCTTCAAGGCATTTAGCTGTCAGTAGCATGAAAGCCAGGCACCAGAGCCCGCCTACAGCCCACTACTGGGATCATGGTCCCCAGAGCAGTAAAGCATTTTATCTTGAGCTCTTATCTGCCTCTGCAGCAAGCACCCCAGTAGCCAGGTCATAGGAAGGCTTCACCAGTTACAGCAAAGTCTCCAAAAAAGCTCAGTTTGAAACTCCTTGTGCAAACTTGTCACGCATGCCTGGAAAAATCAGACACAGAAGTATTTGCAAAGCACGGCCATTACGAGACCGTTGGATTTTTGTGGGCATTCTTTAAATATGTTGTTTTTGTCTCTCTCGACATCTTTTTTCTTTTTTTTTTCCCGCCCTAAAGGGTACAGAGCCCTGAGATGTGCAGAGCCAGCCCTAGGCCCCTTTGGTGGCACCAGCCCAGGGATGGGCATTGGGGACCGCAAGGTCTCCAGCCTCCCACTGCCCTTTCCTCACACCAGCACTCAGCTCTTCTCTCATTCCAGCACCACTCTGTGAAGTCAAACCACATTCACCAGCATAGAGCCAGAAGAGTAGATGGAAAAACTGGGTCATGGTGGTCATGTCCTCATGAGGGAAGTTACACGATAATAAACAACACGATCAGGGGTGGCTTCTGAAACCTTCTCACAGGTTTTACCCAGCAGTCAGTGACCGCAGCTACAGGATCTATAATTTCAGACCTTCAGCTGACATGAAAAAAAATCCAAATCCCGATTTCTTTCAATTGTGCAGATTCAGTTAAAACCCATAAAAGCAACAGCACTGAGTCCTTCTTAGTTCATTTGCAATGAGTCCCCCAAGGCATCACTTTTCGCTAGAAATGCCATTAGCATTTACTGTTAAGTTCACTGGGAGGCAGTTCTGGTTTTAATTATGTAGCCCTTATAATGCTTCCTCTGGCACTCTCTGAGTATGGAAAAAATGAGCATAGGATGTAGACAGATAAAAAACCTACTAATTCCAGGACTAATAATGCTAGATAAGTGTAGTTACAAACAGATTTGTCTCCATTACCCAACCCAAAGAGCTGGATTTCAGTGTTTGGATAGGAATGTACCAAATATGACAAAAATGTCTTTATCTGGGGAAGCTAATTTTAGACACCATTTTTGGCTGGGCAGTAGAAATACTTAGAGAAGAAATTATTAAACTTCCAATTAAAAAAATAAATTGCACCCAGCATTTCAGAAGAGGTCTCCCTGGTACGTCCATCACAGGGAGACTCTGTATGTGCTGCTCAGTATGCCAGAAGTGCCCATTCATCCTGTTCCCACCGCTACTTATCCCTGTCTCTGTAATGCCACCAGCACGCAGACCACAATGGATCTGAGCTCTGGCTCCGGTTACTCCCGGGACACACAGCCCATACCAGCACCCAACCAAACCACACAGGCTGTGGGGAAGCCGCATTTGCCAGCAGACCTCACAAGTTTGGGAGAGGTGATTGCCATACCTGTGGCATCTCAGCCCTCTTGGCACACAGGTGATGCAGCTCAAATTACCTGCTCTGCTCACAGAGCCAAGCTGTCTGTGATGGGTTGAATGGCTGCAAACCACCTCTGGAGAGCATGACGACTTACCTGAGGTGGGGGACAACCAGATCTGAGCTGCCAGATTGACTTGAGAACAGCAGGCAAGACATGCAAGTGCAGTCGCTACACATAGCATTGTAAACAAAGTAATTATAAAACACATGGCACATAAATAAGTTGCTACTGGAGAGGTGCACTGAAAGATTTTTAATTGATCCAGAGCACTGCAGCTTAAAAATTCATAGGCTTCAAGTTATTTCTGCCATGTTTAAAATCTTTTTTGACTTCAACAGCCTCAGCACTTTCAAAATGTGCTCAGTTCAAAAGCCCTTACCTATGGCTAATCCATTTTTGTGTAACACGTATTTTGTTTCCATGCTGGGTCATTGCAAGAGACAACAGAACTCAGAATCAGTGGTGGTTGTAGGGAAGGGGCTTTCACAGTCCTGAAGGAAACCAAGTGTCAACACAATGCAAACAAATATATACATATATTTTTAAATTCAAGAAATTGGGTCTTAGAAATGCTCACTCTTGGTAACAGCAACTGAAACACTGAAAATCTGCCAGCATTTCCCCTGTCAGCAAAACCCCGAGGATCACGGCCAGCTCCATCTGTCAGATTGTTTCTGGAGCAGACTGTGGCACTGCCCAGCTCTTTGCTGTCCGTTTTGGCAGCTGGGCTGGGCTTCCACCCTGAAGCGCCTCCTCCACGTCCGGCGCTGAAGGGACGAGCTGGGATTGGAGCTGCAGGCAGCCAAACTGCAGTGATCAGGGCATTGCTGTGGGTTGCCTCTGCTCAAGCCTTTGCCTGACAGCAAATCTGGTGTGACCTGAGCTCACTCACTGCTCCTTGAGATGCCCTTACAGGCTTTCTTGCTGGGATGCTGGTCCCATATGTGTAGAGCACATACGAGCCGAAGGACAGTAATATTGACATTTGTTGTCATCTTTTGAAGACCAGCTAGATAAACGCCATGGGAGCCTGTGAATTAGCTTTTTGCATATGAAATAGAAAAATGAAAATAGAAATAGAATATGAAAACCTCCTTGCAAAAGTGGCTGAAAATAACTATGGCAAAGACCATATGCTCATGCCCCTCATGGCCCCTCTCAGCCTCCATGAGACTACTGACAGCAGTGTTTCCCTTCACAGACTCCTCTCAGCCCACACGTCTTCACTGTGAAGAGCTGAAAAGGATGCCTCTTTCTCAGTTGACTTTTTGAATCATATGAACTGCAGCCCAACTTGCAAATTTTGTTATTACAGGACATCATTTTGTTCCAGTGTTGAAGTTATTCTGTGCTCAAATCCTTCCGATATTCTCTTGATAACAGCAGGTACATCAAGACTCCTGTTCTGAGACTTGCAGTGAAAGGAGTCGTCTCTGATCCTGAAGTCAAATGGCAACACTCACCTCAGGCTGAGTGCTGGCACACAGCTCAAAGCACCATCTTAACCTTCTTAAAAGCCTGCAGAAAGCATCAGCTGAAGTCACGTGGAAGCAGCCTTGTGGTGGGAAGTACAAGAAATGGACCTTTTTAGGTCACATGAGATGGTTGCAAAGACATCTTTGTGAGCACTAGGTGAAGACACGGGCTAGTGGTGGAGCAAATGTCCCCACACTTTGATAGACCTCATGCTGGGGCCTGCATGGGGACACCACTGCAGTACGAAATTGCAGTTGGCCAGTTCACCACCAGCAACCCAAAGCAAGTGTTCGCTGGAGCAAGTCATTCTCAGTACAGTTCATGGAGAAACTTGAATTCAAAATGCAGTGACAAGCAGAAAAGGCTTTATCAGGTGCCAAACATGCCTGAAAAGGAGCTTTCTATGGTCCATGGGTGTTTCAGGACACTCACTCACCGTGGGAACAGGATTGATGTGGGACAGGACACACCCCAGCTGTGCATATGTGGTGGCCCTTTCTTGGTGAGGGCATCTCAGCTCTCAGCAAGGGCAGTAACAGGGAGTGTCTCTCCCTGCTATTTCTGTGTGCCATGTTTCTGGCAGGCAGCTGCTGTCCCAAAATCCTGCACTGGGAAAACAGTGGCTTATTGTGCCTCCAAGCACAAGCAGACCTGTTGTTTTACCCAAGCTTGTGCTGATGGCTGGCAGAAGAAGAGGCAGTGCCTGCAAGACAGCTGCCATCACACACAGCTAGGGCCAGCCTTTGCTTGCACTTTCTACTCATGGATCTATCACTTTTTTGTTTATTTTATTTTTAATCTCCTCTGCAAACACAGCCCAATATCCTGCCCTGTGCCCAGAGACAGCACGAGGCCTCTCCACTGATGATGTCCCACTAAAGGTTGCTTTTGTGGATTTCCAGGTGATATGCAGGGCAGACCCCCTCAGGCCAGGGGGGTGCTGATGGGTGTCTAGTAGTCACCCCTCTGTTGAGCATCTCACCCTAGTGTGACAGCTGGCAGGGCTGGCTGGAGTAGAGGAGGGCACTGTGTGCTGCCAATGCTGAAATGCAGCTGGCGCGTCTAACTTTAGCCTCAGGAGCACTGAAAGCCCTCTTGAGTTACAGCATACCTTGATAAATTGTCTAAATCGATGCTGCTTGGCCTAAAGCTGGCTTTCAGACGAGAAAGGCTAAGTGCTGAGTTTTAAACCTAATTTCAACTGTTTCTGAAGGTATATGCCTTCAGCATACAGTTACACAAGGTGCCTGAGGCTTGCAGGGACTGGGAATTAAAAGAGATGCCAAGAAGAGTCTAAAATGCCTAGGATAGTTTTGTTTTGCTGTCTACTGCAAATTCGACAGAGAAAAAAATCTATGCATTCAATGTATATGCAGGATGAAAGCTAGAAACACAGAAATAAGCAGCAAATACCTGCAGGGTGCAGGGCTTCCTTCAGGTCTATGGATGGACACCAAGGACAGCTGGTTCCTTGTTTGAAAAAGACCAAATCACATTTTAGAGGCTTCACCAACCTACACAGCAAAGGTACCTACTGAAAAATAAAGGCATTTCGCTGGTGCATCCATGTTCACTACCGCCTGCTTGGCCCAGCCACTTGGCCAATATTTAGAGTTTTGAAGTCTGGCTCCCATTTAGAGGTGAAATAAGCATTGCAAGTTTGGTAAGGCCTTTGGCTTCATTGATGGAGAGCGCCCACAGCAGCTGATTTCCTGCTCACCGTGGGCGCCAGCCGCAGTGGGCTCTTCCTTGCAGACACCACTGTGGGCACGCATGCACATGCCTTCATCTTTCCCTTCAGGGGTGTCCGGTCCATGAAACCAATGTGTTATTTTGGTGGCTTTTCAAGCCTGACATGCTATTGAGTAATTGAAGAAACAGAGTCTTCCTCTTGGGACAGAGCTGGGTCTGTGACTACAGGCAATTGTCTGTGCACAGCAGACTTGGGGTTTTGGTGCCCTTTGCCCGGTTGATTGTGGAACTGGATAATCCATGCATGGTGAACCAAAAGTTGGCACTCAGTCAGTTTAGGAGACCAGCAACCTCACTACTGGGGGTTAGCACTGAAGCCTTCTGTGCAAGCTGTCCTACATATATATAAATCATACATATATATATGTATATAAAAGACATAAATATCTATATATAAATCATAATTTATATTACATATTTTATATAAAGTATGTGCACCTAAGTTAATACATTTGCATTCGAAGCAGTGGTATTCCATGTCTCACAGAGTCACAGAATATTAGGAGTTGGAAGGGACCTCGAAAGGTCATCCAGTTCAACCCCCCTCCCAGAGCAGGATCACCTAGACTAGGTCACACAGGAACAGGTCCAGGTAGGTTTTGAATGTCTCCAGAGAAGGAGACTCCACAAACTCTCTGGGCAGCCTGGTCCAGTGCTCTGTCACCCTCACAGTAAAGAAGTTTTTCCTCAGTTCGCGTGAAACCTCCTATGCTCCAGCTTGCTCCCATTACCCCTTGTCCTATCATTTGTCATCAGAGGGAAAATGTCTCCCTCCCTTGTTTGTGCATCTGAGCGATGCACAAGAGAGACCTCAGGGAGAAAAGGAATACTGATCAATTTAAAAATGCAGCATTAGAAAACTCATGCTGGGTCTTCAAAGGTCTTTAAACCACTAATTCCCACTCTTCTGGTAGTTTGGTGTTACTGTTTTTCAAGAGCTGGTTGTTAGTGATCAGGGAAACTGCTAAATGAACAACTCTGGAAACTTAATTGTCCAAACACTTTCAATCATTTATTAGGGAAGGAAATCCTGGTCTGTAAACAATGCCAGAGTAGGGTTATTTCATGTCAGGAGCAGTAACAAGACATCAAAGCATTCACAGGCCATGAGTTAGGGCCACTAAAATTATCAACATGGTTTAGACTTCAAAAAAATAATAAGCTGCAGTTGATCTTTATTTATATTCTGGTTTCTGAACCTTTAACGCCTACTCAAATGCCATTTTCTAGATTTTCTGTGTAATCATAAAAGCTGAATCTTCCAGTAAAAAAGCTGGCAATTCTCACTTTCTTAGAGGCTTTTGGAGAAGATGAAATTCTGTGGCACTGACAGCACAACTGCAAAGGCCACCAGCAAGGAAGGTGTCTTTCTCCACAGCAGTGGAGTGTTTTCCACCCTGCATGAGGCACACACCACCTTTTCAGTGAGACCAAATCACAGGCTGTGTCCTTCTGCCATAACCAGGGCAGAGGGACCTTGTCTGGTGCCTCCTGGACCATCTTAGGTCCCAGGAGAAATATGCTGTGGTCTACGGGGGGAAATAAGGATGGGGCCACATTTGCCTTATGCAGGTGTATTGCCCCAGTGCTGTGGGTGTTGTGGGTACATCCCTGCATCATCCACAGCAGAGGGGTCCAGCTGCTGCCTACCGAACCACTCATGCCATCCTCACAGGGGCACTTTGGGGTGCAATGTGGCTGCATCCCTGCAGCAAAGCTGCTCTGTGCACGCAGCTCTTCAAATGGGCTTTGACACAGTGAGAGGGTTTTTTACTGCCAAAGAAGCATCTGTTTCTAGGCAATGCAGAAATTAGATGGCTGCCCTCTAGGATATGCCTAGACGTACACAAGGTCAGCTCGAATGCAGAATTTATACACAACTGGGAAAGTTTATTTCCAACACCATTCATAGGAGTTTGACTAATCAGCTTAAATGGTTTTACTGGCGATATTTACATTACAGGCTCAAATAATGAAGACAAGTGTCCCATCCCCAGAGACTGCATACAAATGGCCTCCTTCTCCTGAAAGGACTTACCCTGTCCATCATCCCTTGCTGTCGGAAAGCTTTGTGGGATTCTCAGCTCCTCTGACAAACAGATCTCTTCTCCTCACATGCTTTGGGGTGGGGATGGGACCTTTTCTTCTGGTTCCCAAGGTTTAAAATCATGACCATTCCGCCTGTTTAGAGCTGGCACGCTTTCATCACACTGGCAGAAGGGAGCAGCACACCCCTCCCCTGAGTGGGGTAGGCAAAGTGCATCACCACCCAGTTAAGCCAGACTTGCAATGAAATGTCTGTGTCCCACAGTGTGAGCTGCTGAGGGAGCTGTCGCTCACCAGGTCCTTGCAGGCTCACTATGTCACACTCAACCCAGCACTCATTTTCTTTTCCTCACGCTGAGTACATGTCTTTCCCCCAGAGGTTATGCAAACTGCATCGTGACTCTTTTTCAGCCATCTGGCCAGCTGTGCACCTGTTTTCAATAAAAATTTTCCTACTGTAGCTCCTGTTGGCTCAGAAAAGTGCTTTGACAAGCTTGAAATTTCCTGCTGTGGGAAGGAATAACATCTCTCTAAAAAAGCACTGCCGATTCCATTGGAGAGGTATTGTCCATGAGCTGCAGGGAAAGTTGGACTTATTAAAAGATCCAAAACTGAAGCAGCCCTCATGGTGGCAGTGTTAAAGATGTCCCAGAGCTCCTGGCTCCAGCTCAGGACATGGCCTGGGTCACTGCCGTTGTGGCGCCTTCATAGAGACACTTCTCAACCTCTGTTTCTTGTGCTCAAATATTTTCCTACCACAGATCAAGAAAATATAGCATATATGACATCTTTGTTAGGAATAAAGTCAGACACTCTTCAGCTGAGCTTGGTGAGGCAGAAAGCTGAGCTGAGACTGCAGCTGATTGCAACTCAACCACTCCCCTTTCCCCAGTGACATGAAGGAACCCTCCCCAGAATGAAATATTTATGCATACTTTCATGCTGGAGAAGAAATCTGTGAGGATGGCAGCTTCTGTACCACAGCCCCTTGAGTTTCACGTCCACTCTCCTTGACCTGTGTCCTGCTAAAACTTTCAGTAAGCTATTTATCAGGTAAATATGTAAACCAGCCATCATCATCATATCAACATATGGTGACAGTGACTGAGAGCTATCCTATTAATTGCTGACCCCATTTCTATTTCAGTCGCTTGGCATGTCCTTTAGGAAATGAATGGGATCAGTAATGATAAATCCATTTTCTGTGGCACCAAATAATCTGTTTTCAAGCTGGAGTAGATGCTGAGATGCCCGTCCTGGCACCCTGCAGCTGGATGATCAAGGGAACTGTACTGCAATGTGGCGACATCCCTGAAAACTTGTGTTGGTGCCTCCTTGTACAACAAATGGTTTGCTACACAATAGTGCCCTAAAATGTCCTGCTGAGGTATGGCACATCCTATGCTTGCGCGCTGCACAGTATGGGTACATCTTTCTACAGGTCTCACAAATTAATTCCTGGTTGACTGACAGCCTTTGGTTGGGATGTTAAACTGGTGCAGAAAGGCCAAGTGTCTAACAACTAAAGGAGACTGGAGAAAGGTAAATGTGATTTTAATTTTTCAAGGTTTTTGAGCCCAGATCTCCTTTTTCTGCTCTAACTACTGGGTTCTGAGACATTGTGATATGGTGGCAGGAGTCCTCTCAGATCCCCATGCTGGAGCTACTCTGCACTCAAAAGTGCAAAACTTTTTGAACTTTTTGCTCAGGTCCTGGCATGGGCTCTGGCACAGTCCTGCAGAAATGTGAGCACCTGATGGAGGATGGGAGAGGAAGACAGGGGGTTCAAAATAGTGAGCACCCTCACAGAGCAGTGCAGCCATTTTCCCTTGGGGCAGTTTGTTTTCACTGTATTTGTATTATTTGCTTAGCAACTGGATAAAATTGTCACAAAATGCTGGCAGTGCCCTCCCTGCCAGGGCAGGGGCAGGGCTCTGTCCCCGGGGCACTGTCTGCCAGGCAGGGTGCCCATGCAACGCTCACGGAGACACCCCCATACCCAGCCACCCTGGTGAGATGTGCATGGGAATTCGGCCCTCCTGCATGGCAAACGCTGCACTGTCAGCAAGGCACACGCTGTTTGTCGGATCTGAGTGGATAAGCGATTCCCCCCCCGCTCCGAAAGACCAGAGAAGAAAAGTACATTTTCAGCATCCTTCTGAAGTACCTGAAATTTAAAATATTCACCATTCCTGACTGCAGATTTGAGGGAGATGGGTTTAAACAAACCCTTTTACCTTGGTATAAGGCATCTAAAAATCAAAACAACTAGGAAATGGTGATGAAGAGTTAAGCTGTATATTCTTTGGGCCCAAAGAACAGATATGTGACTAGTGCCTGCTGCTGTCCTTGCCCTGTTTGACTCCTCTGCTTCTGTGGATAATGCTCAAAGAGGTATCCAGGCTACCCAGGAGGCCAAACCCTGCTCAGCGAAGCTGGCTTCCCTTGAAGGGCCATGCAAAGGGGAAGGGATGAAAATTAATTAGAGTTTTTAGGAAAGCAGTTTATAAGACACTTGCCCTTATAAGTGGCTGACGTGCAAGAGATAGTGGTTGGCAATTGCTGACAGCTTGTGTGTTTACCTCAATCAGCAAGTATTTGTAATTCATTTTAAAAATGTTGAAGTTCCAGCCTCACTGGGAACATTATGAACTGCCCTCAGCCCTCTGATGTGCTTCCAAAACATACGCTGCCATGAGTCAAAAAGCACAAAGTCTCAAATATGTCAGGGGAGAGGTGGGGGTGAAGCGAGGAGATGATGCAACTGAAATGAAAATTATTTAGATAGCTTGGTATCTATTCACAAATATTTGATTTTCATGGCTGGAAGCAACCACAACTGCTGTAAGTAGAGTGAACAGCCACATCCCTTCTAGCATCTCTCCTGCCTGGCACCACAGCATCACAGTATGGAGGGTTTGCCAGCAGCAGGATGGCCATACTTCACTTTTTGTTCTTTCCCAGTATCCCCCAATGCTTCATGCACACACACGCACACACACATGCATGCACACAGACACCCCCCCCAGTACTGACACATCTTTATGTGTTTGCAGGCCATCAAAAACCCTAGTGGGGATTAAAATAGGCCTCCAAAACTCCATGACTTTCTGAGGCAGGTATTACTGCTGAAGACTCAGCACTGCTGAGCCACGTCCTGGGAGCTTCTTGGCGAAGCATGGGATACTTCTGCCCATGCTTGCGTCCAAAATGTTTGGCAGTTTCTATCTCTGCTTGGATGGACAAATGGTAGAATGCAGTTTCACTGTTTTTCAGCTTCTTTACATTTTCATGGCAGTTCTTCACGGTAGTTTTCACTAACTACATCCCTTCTGGCCTCAGCAACAGCTCAGGAAGGAAACCTTCTCCAAGACAGGAAAACACCATTGCCAAATCTACCATCAGAGTGGTTAGGGTGGTAGAGGTGGCTGCACGGAGGACAAACTTCAAATACATCCCCTTTCAAAAGGCTTGCGCCTTGAGTTGGTGTCATTCCTTTAAACTCAGAAATGTGCTGTGTCTCCGACCACTGCCCAGAATCCTGAGGCATTGAGGCTGCTGAGAGGGCACAGGGGAACAGAGGAGAGACAACCTGTGCCAGGGCAGCAGCCAGCCCCTGCTCACATCTGCCCTGAGGCTTTATCTGCAGGTTTTAGAGAGGGATTTTTGGTTCTGTGAGGGAGTGGGAGAGCACGCTCAGACTGCAACTCTGTAGCTAAGTGGTTTTTAGGGTGTTTTTTTTTTCCAGTATCATAATTATGAAAAATGCCTCTTGTTCTCAATTAATGTTGCTATTAGCAGACAGGCAGGGCTCCCAGCATGAGCCAATTCTTGCTAACAAGGTCTCTGTGTTCCACATGAGGGAATGTGCCACTCACGCAGCTTTCAGAGCATCATAAGTGATTTGCATAGCTCCTGTAATAAAACAGAGCCAAACGTATCCACTTCTCATGTGTGAGAAGGCAGCAAGGTCTAGCTTTAAATGCAAGACGCTTGATTGAAAGGAAAGACCAACAATCCCAAATCTCTGCTTCTGGGCACTGAGTTGCCCTCCTGCTCAAACACCAGGAGGGTGCAGTACTAAGAAGGACTGCCATACTCAGATGGGGCTGTGAAGTTAAACATCTCCCACTTGCCCAGTCAGCCACTCACACGAGCAGTGTAACAGCAGACCAAAATAACCCCCAACCTTACCAGGGATAACATAGCCCTCCATCTTCACAGGCACTTACTTCTAAGGTTACTTTTCCCTTTTGAAAGTGGGCCTTACTCCAGTGCAGAAAGACAATGGCCCAGTTCGTAAGACAAGGGGGAGCTGTTGCTGTTCTCCCCCTTGACTTTAGCAGGGCTTTCAGCACAGGCACCCATTGTATCCTTATAGCCAAAGTGGCGAGATAAGGACTGTGCTGCAACAGACTTTGGGTGGCCACAGGTCAGTCCAGTCGCATGTACAGATTTTCTAGTGCTTAACTGCCCTTACATGCACCTCTGCTGTGGCTATAGGTGCTGTGTCAACCCCAAGGTGGGATGGGGACTTGGCGCTCTGCAGTGGGCTGGCTGGCCAGGAAAGAGGCTTGATTCTTAAATGACTCAGATCTCAGCTCTCAAATTCCTGCTTAAATGCATGAATTTTCTTTTAAATGCAGAGGGGATTTTCACCTGTTCCCCATTGCTCCCACCCCAATATGTATCACTTTGTTATATCAGTCCTGATTCCTCCAGGACATTCCCAGCTCCATGCAGAGGAGCAGAAAGCTACACTGGAGACACCAAGCATTGGGACATCTCTCTTCTTCTGTATAGCTTGTGAATGTTGCTACAGAAAGAAAATAGATTGCAACAAATTTGTATCCACATCCAAGCTCACACAATGAATCACTTAAGAATCTGTGATGTTTTTTGTTTCAAGTATATGGCTGAATGTTTATGGGATGGTCTAGATTTTAATCCAAACTTTCACAAATTTAGACAGCTGCCTCCAGTGCTCTCAAAAGGACATACAATCAGCACATCTGAAAATTAATACACCTCATGGGGTTGAATACCTCGGTTAATCAAATACTGCAACCATTAGCTTTTGCTCAGCTGTCAGTTAGCTCCAGAGCATTTTCTACATAGTAACAAGATTATAATTGTTAGGGGGAAAAAAAGAAAGCAAGTATTTTAAACATTATGATCCCTGTGTTTTTTCATCATTTGAACTCCACCTTTACTGCAGCTTGATTTTTCCTTCCAGAATCGCTCATTATGTCTAAATCTAGAGAAAACAAACCCCTGTCTGTCTCAGCAATCCTGGACAGGGATGCAGGGCTATTGTAGGGCCATCTGTTTCACTGCAAGAAAGGTTTTAGGAAAAAAATCCAGACAGTTGATTCATTGTAAAATAGACATAAGTTATAATCATGGAAACAAATCCTATAAAGACTTCTTAAGTCCCTGGCTGCTATTACTGTTATTTTTTAAGTTAGCACTGGCTACCCATGTCACATGAATAACACTGTGTAAGTCACAGATGAAAAATAACAGTGGCTGCAAAGATCAGGGCTGTACCAAAGATTACATTTAATTCATCTAAAATGATTATAAATGCTCCTCTGGAGCATGGTTGGTGTGGAACACAATTTCAGACTGCCTGGGGGAAAAATGGCCCTACACAAGAACTCGCTGTCTCAGAAGCCATGTGTTTTTCTGAAGATGAAGACAAGTTGTGTGTAACTCTGCAGAAACTGGCCTGTCAGACACACTTTGGCCACAGAGCAAAATTTGTAGCAGAGAAATTTTGTTGGTAGCAGAGGAAGGACTAAGGGAAGATGAGATGCAACAATTTTTCTCTAACTTAAATCTTTGATGAATGTCAGACCTTAGCTTAAGAATCCTTCTAAGGAAGCCTGGACTAAGGACCTCTGTCACATATATTCAAGAATGAATTTTTATCCATACATTCCCTAGCCTTCCTTTGTTTGCAGTCTTCCAGACTCCAGTTGATGTGGCTGTGGCAGGAGACTTGTTATGTAGCCATAGAGCATGCCTGGAAATAAGTTCCAAACTGAACAATGTTTTGTCAACTTTATATTTTTCAAAAGCACCTTACAGTAATCTGTAGCCAAGCAGCAATAAAGACTTTTAACCACTGTAGTCTGTGCAGTACTGAAACTAAATACAATCCTACTTCACAGAAGTCTGTGGTCAGTCAGGGACACCCATTTAAGCCTGATTGAGGCATGTGTGCCCCCATCCAGATGCCTCTCACAGTAACAAATTCAGTATCCATCTTTATCAAAAATAAAACCAAAATATGATCTGACTATTGAACTCTTCAACACAACAGGGCTGGAGACCAGAAAGTGTGGGCAGCATCTGTGCTC
>NW_010165575.1:36934-82106 GCF_000695765.1 Mesitornis unicolor | reverse complement strand
CCTGCTGAAGTTTGCACATGTTGGGTCCCAGCAGCAATGTCGCAGGAAACTCCCGGCACACAAGTCAGACTTCTTCAGATGTTCATTGCCAGGTTGATGAACTAATATCAGAAGAAAGATCAACTTTATAATAAATTATTCCAGGCCCTTCTCCTTCCCCCTCCCTTTCCCCAAATGTAAGAGAGAAGTTCAAAAGCAGTGCCTTGCTCTGAATTGAGCCCACACAGGGAAGAGGAAACCTAAGTAAGTTTGCTTACTGGGCTTTTATGTCCTGTCACTAAGAAGAGCATTTTTATCTGTGCTTGGAGGGAAGGAGGCAGAGCTCTCCAAGCACTAGATGCTGATAATAGCAGTGAGTTTCCTTGCATCCCAGCAGTGCGCCTGAGCTCCTATGTTTGTTGTGCCAGGGAATCCATTTTGCCTTGCCCCAGAAGCTTTGGGTTAGTGTAAAATGAGAAACAGTCCATGTGTGCAACAGAGAGTCAAAGAGAGCACAAGAAAATAAGAAGCCTGCGCTGAGCAGAGTGAGAAGCAAATGATGGACATGCACAGGAGAGGGTGGTGTAAACTCCTGGGGGATTCAGAGAGAGTGAAAGATCCCCTTGTCCTCATCTGCTGCTTCCCCTTCCCCTCATTGAGAGCTGACACCAGAGGAAGGAAAAAGCAGAGAATCTAGAAAGGAGGATAGGAAGCTGTCAATATACCATGGGGCAAGGAAGGAAGGAAATAGCATGGAGGAGAAGCAATCAATGCATATGCTGTAAAATCACAGCCCTGCTGAAACCTATGGCAGATGCCCCCTGTACTCTCATGGACATGGATGTCACCTGAAGTGTCATGCAGAAATACTCGGGTTCTTACAAGTGGACAAAGCTCTAGAGAAACACTATCATTTTGTCAGTGTTTATGAAGCTGTGCTCATACCTCACTTATATTCAGGTTAATGAACTCCTTGTTTTTCACACTCAGTGCCTGGAACACTCCTGAAATGAAAAACAGGACACTGGCACTATAAATAAACCTCATTCATATTCATACATGAGCTCCCCATCCCACAGCAATGGGTGGCCCTGCCAAGGAGAGGGAGGTCCTGGCGCAAAGATGCATTGCTTAGGATTGCTTGGTTGTGGTAGCTGCTCTGACAAAATGAAGGCCCTGCAGGAGGAAAAGTCTTCCTGACTTAAGGCCTTTGTGCAAGTCTTACTTCAGGGCTTGACTGGAAGAGGGTGTATTGGATGTGCTAAGCAATCGGATTTGGATGATACTCCAAAATGAAGCCAAGCAATTTGCATTTCTTTATATGCATTATTTAACTTTTCTCTCTCAGTTTAATACTTCTATTGCCACAGATCAAACCAGAAAGTAAAGAGAAGAGCAAAATTAAAAAATATCACTCAAGAAAGTTGATTTTGCTTTTCATAGAGTAAGCTGAGTTTGTTTTGAGTTTGGAGCAACACTAATGGTCATTTCAGCATTTATCCAGCTATTTTACCTCTCTGTACTACTTCTGCTCTGGAATAAGAGAGACCTTCTACATGAATGAACCGAGACTTAGGGTACCTCGATCTACAGGGAACCGTATCTTCAGCCAAAAGTCAACAAGTTATGTAAAAGGTACAGGAGATACCTGCCCAAGGGCAAACCAATTATCTCTTTGTATGAGGCACAAGCAATATTTGAACCTTGAACTTCTGTGATCCCAAATTAAGCTCATGGTTGAGCCACAAGAAAGGCTAGAACATGGGCTTCACATGTCTTCTATGTCACTGTGGAGTTTATGAAGCAGGCTCTAACCCACACAGGGTAATTTTCCATTAGCAGCAGAACATTTTTCACTTTACAGGAGAAAAGCAATCCTAAAAGCAAATGCTAAACACAGCTCCTTTCTGTTAGCCGTGTATACACTTGATCTCAAATATTGTGCGATATCCTCAACAACCTCTGAAAGTGGAAGAGTTTTTTTCCAAAGGGGAATAAATTCCAGAGGAAGAAGATACTCACGACTCGCATTCTCTAAGCGAATTAAGCAGTTCAGAAAATCGTCAAATTCAATCTGGAAATGTTCGTCAGAGTACCGGAGGACTATCAGTTGCAGCAGGTAGTTATTGAGCTGGTATCCTTCCCAAAACATACACACAAAGGCAAAGTGAGCAAGCTCGTAGACCAGGGAGGAATCTGCAGATCTCCACTAACTAATAATGAAAACCAGTTAATGGGAGGATACTCTGTGGCACACATCCATACAGAAAGCGATCTGACCACTAAGTTTTTCAGGCTTGCAATGAATAACAAACTCTGACGAAGAAATTCTGCAGTCACCGCAGTTTCTAGTCCATGCGCTTTTTGATGTATGAAGGATCATTCTGTCTCCTAGAAATTTGGAGGAATTTCTGCAAAATTAGGTGCTTTAATTAAAATAATTTTTGATGAAATACATATGCACTGACTGCTCTTCATAACAAACAGCTTACTCACTGCTCCTCCAACCCTTGAGTGGAGATGGACTCTGAAGTGGTTTGTTTCGGGTCTAACCCTGCACTTGTGCAGTCCTGTTGAGTTTAACGGCGCTCAATAAAAATGTAAATATTGCTCTGATCTTCTTTTGGCTTTAGACCTTTGCTCTGTTCAGGAGCACTTGGCTTGCATAATTGGTTGCAGCCCTCTTAGCCCACAGTCAATCTGCCTGACGGATTTCCCAGATAAAATGCTGTGCTTGTCTTACCTGCAGCTTGAAGAGCACTGCGAAGCTCATAGGAGGACATGGAGCCAGATTTATCAAAGTCAAATTGAAGAAAGATATTCTGTTTTGAAAGAAGCACATGGAAAATTTAGTATTTGCATATGAAAGGGAACGCAGATATGGCATAGAAAGGGAAGGTGTTTATATCTAACAGCGTAGCATAAGCATTTAATAAAGGTGACGAGACTTTGGTCTAGATCCAGCCTAATTCTGTAACTGAGGAGCAAATCTGGGTCCCAATTCTCTTCGTCATCTGAATAGGTTGCTGTGAAACTTAAACAAGCACTGCCAAACCCAAGCATTCAAAAATAATGAATTGCTCTTCATAAAAATTTCCATGATTTTTTAAAAAGTTATTTTATCTGTTCTTTGTCTTTTAACTGCTGCATTCTCTTAATCTCTTTTTATGTTTTTCTCTATAATTCTGAAGGCTAGAGACAAATTATTTAACATGAAGTTATGATTGTCACTTACTCATTTGCTTCTAGGTATAAAAGATGAAAACAGCCACATTCATGGTACAATCAAGACAACCGTTACAAATGGTTTGGATTTTTACCTAAATATTAAATAATTATTAAACTGGAGTTAAATTCCATCCTTGTAACGAGATAATAAATACGACTCTCCCTTGGAATATGAGTTATTTAGACCTGTCATCACATTCAGCTTAAAATTTTCCAGCAAATATACATGTAAATCTTCCTATAGGATACAAAGATTTCTCAAGCCCCCTTGTTAAGAAACAATGTGTCCTCTGTAAAAAGAGATGTGGCATTAGTACAGAAAAAGTGTTTGCCATTTCTGATGGGCTAGACAAGAAGCAGAGGACTGCATATTTTGAATGCTTGAGTGAAGCATGAGTTCAGAAGAAGCTATTAATGACCATGAGGAAACAATTATGATGTCTTTCTTTGAATATTCAGTCTGTGGCCTGATTCTGCAGGCCTCCTTATTCTTACTGCTATATACAGTGGCAGGGAAATGTGTTTCAAATTAGAATCAGCACTATCCCAGACTTCAGTACAGTTGACTCCTGAGAGATCAATAATGGAAATGTAGTGATTTAGGAAGCGATTGCTTCCTACAAGTCATGAATCATCACTTTCTTCTTCCAGCAGCAATGGAAACTCCTTAAGTTTCATTTTGATTGGCTTGCTTGTTAGTGCCCGTTGCATTCTTTATCTCAAACGTAGTCATTGTGTTTACAGAAATCTCTGTTATTTCCAGAAAACCATTATGGTTTAACATCATGGAAAGCTAAGAATGTCTTTGGATGTCCAAAACAAGCCCCTGTACTTGTAAAACATTTGTTTTGAGTTAAAATTTGTGGCTTCTAAACACTGTCTCCATTCTTGTCTGTGCATACATAATAAACTATGCAGGAAATAGCTAATGAAATGGAGAAACAAATACAACGAATAAAGTCACCTACTATCCATTTCTTCATTTTTTCCCAGAAAACTTTGAACTCACTAAATTCCAGTTTCCCATTGCCACTGGTCTGGAAATTTGGATTAAGGAAAACTATTTGTTACATGAAGGTCCAAATTCTATCTGAATTTATCAATGATGTTCCTTTAAGCAGAAAAAGTTAAGTTGCCTGGAAAACCTATAGTGCTGAAACCAACACTGGGATTTCTCATGAGGTGCAGCTCAAGCAGTTACAGTCATGGCTGTGATACTTGGGGAACGTTATGTGATATAAAAACACAGCTGAGCAATGCAAGCTCCACAGGAGAAAGAAAGACAGATTGTTCTAAGGCAAGAGCAGCTTTGGATGTAAATGGGATATAAATGATTCAGAGAATTAAATTACCTGATTAAAACAAATTGCTACTGCACTCAAAGGAGTTAGTCAACCAATGTGCTATTCAGTGTTTTTACCTAGAGACTAGGCTGTGCTGCAATGGCTTAACCAAAAATTAATGGGAGTTGTGGGGTGAAGCTAGCAAAATCCAGTTTTTACGGTTTGAAAAAAATGTCTGTACAGCAGTTCTGAAAAGCAGCTATTAGATCTGCCCAGCCTTTCCTCTGCCTGAAGAGTGAGCGTCTTAATACTTACTTTAATGAGTTAATGATGTCGCCCAAGCACAGCTCAGTTGCAGGATGGACACTTACTATGAAATGCTCAATAAGGAATGGCTCCATTTCCCTTCCCCTTTCCAACTTACTTGCCAAGACAAAGCCCTTGCTCAGATGGACACTAGCTCAGTGAGCATTCACAGAGCTCAAGACGTGCTAAGTGGGGTCTAGCTAATGCCTGCTGTTATTCGAGCACCTACACTGGTGACATTATTGAGTGCACCCACAAATCCAAGGACGTTATCACTCCTGCAAAAAGTCTGTCTTTTTACCCCACCAGGTTCTTCTTCCTGGGGTCATGTACAACTTTGCCCCCGCTTCACACCACCGCATGGTGACTGCGGCCAGGCAATTTGGTGGCATATGACACGGAGGGGACTCTGCCAGCATTGACTCAGGTTTACATTCATGTCATTTTGCTCCCCCCTTGTTCTCCAAATACCACATTCAGAGTGGGGGTTGTGTCTGTGTTCCTTGTGCTTTCAAAGCAGAGGAAGAGATGTTTCCTCATTTATTCAAAACTATGCAGAGATTTGCTTGGAAGCATTGCAAATAATGGAAACTATTTAGTTATATCCTAAATGGCAAACCTAGGACTGCTGCCACGCTCCTGGGTCAAGTGCAGACCCTGGCTCTGTCCCAGTACCATGTAAGGATGAGATGTGAACATGGACCAGCTCCCTACAGAAGCTTGGTTTTTAAGGGAGGAAATTTAGGACTGTTTCCCTGTTTCTCATTGCATATACACGGTGACTGATCTGCACTGAATTTTAACATTATGGACATAGCTTTAACAGGATAAAGTTTTGTCTGTTTTGGTTTTCTGTTAGACATGTTTGAAAGGATGTTATCTCTGTCATAGACTGGAGTAACAAAAGCTAAAGATAAGAATTTCTCATCTGAACAAGCAAGACACTAACCAAATGTTAGATACTTGCCTTGTTGGGACTGTATCTGTTTTGTCTCATGCGTAACACAATTGTCTATCAGAAAAGCACACTGCAAAAATCCAGCTCTACCTGAGGAGAAGCCGCGCTAAGCAAACTCAACAGGCACCAGAACATTGCAAAGGACAAATCTGGTGGGCGAGTACCAGGGCTGTGATTCATCTCACCTAATGTCTGAGCAGTCATTTAGCATCCCTCACAGTTAGGCACATCCAGAACAAGCATAATTACACCTTCCTTTTCACTATGTACGAAGGAAGTCTACAAAGCTAGCTTAGATGTAGACACACCACAATTGTCTAAATTTGGACAGACAACTGTTGCCCACATGTCTGCTCCCTGAAGTTCCAGGATCCAGCTGAAAGACTGGATTCTCCAGCTTTTAGTTTGGTCATCAAAAAAACCCACAGCTTTGATATCAGTAATACTGCTGATCCTTAATTTCTGACCCATTACTTGGATGCACAACTCTCTCTGGTGAATTTAACCCTCCAGAGAACAGACTTTTCTTGGGTTATCTCTTCTAGGCCTTTTTCAAACAAACCACAGCTTGAAAAATGCACTGTTCTATATGGAAGTAATTTGAGATTTACTTTTAAAAGTGCTCAGCATTAAAGCGTTTGCCTCTAAGTCAGCAGCAGAAAATGGTTTCTCTTGAAGCTCCTAACCTTAAATTTCTAAAATAAAAATCAGCATAAAACTTTCACATATTTTTTCTTATTTGGGTAGTGTTCTGCCATGACGTTACCATATCTGTCTCTGATATCCATGACATGTTATGCTATGGACAATTAGATTCAGTATTCATTTAGCCTCATAAGCACTTATTCAAAAGGATACATCCATAAGAGAAATGATATTTCGGCATGAAATGAGACTTAAGTTCTTGAATTTGATGTTCTTTGCTGAAAAAAAGGACAATAATAAGTAAGAAGTCATTGGGCAAACCTGCCTTTTACGAACTGAAAGCAGAAAGTAGGATTTCATAAGCAGAGGTAGCTGGCTGTTTAGTCATCATTGTGGGAGGACCTGTAGACTGGAAGATGAAGGCAAGCCTGACTATAGAGAAGTCACAGTCCAGACAGAAGAGGTATTTACTGAAGACATGAAATACTTGTTTTGTAAATCAGGAGGTGAGGTTCAGGGAACAAGAGCTTCCCTGCTGTACAAAAGGCCTGCAGCAGGGTCATGAACTATGTCCAGGTGTTACAAGTCCCAGCCCAGTGGCTGTCTCTCCACGGCAGAGCAGCAGTGCACTGGAGAGCTGGCCTTACTGAGCTGATATGGATCACCCTGGAGGCAGGGCAAGCTTGTAGAGAGATCAGATGTTTTCCTGGCTCTGCCCCCACTGGCTGGAGGATGCCAGGCAGGAGTCTTAACACAGCTTTTATTTTTCTGTCTGTAAGTGACTTCAATAGTAGCTTCTATAAAGTTCTTTATAGCCCTTAACTTAGAGGCTATCAGCACTTACTTTTCTTTAATACAGCGTTCAGAACATATTCGAGTTCTTCTGCAGATATCTCCATGTCCTAAAGTAAAAAAAAAAATAGAAAAAGCAGCATCTGTTACTTGAATGTTTCTATAATCAGACATACCAAAAACCACAGAAAACACTAACATCACCCATCTGTACTTTACTGTAACTCAGGAAAAGAGAACCATAAAAAACCCAATAAAAGGGCTGGCAAAGCACAGGAGTGCTGCTGTGCATAAGGCTCTCTGAAGGAGTTGTCAAGTGGGAACGGTTCATTCAAAGAAAAATAAACTGCAGCTGGACACTGAACCTGGTAGGCTCCTCAGAGCTTGAGTTCTAGCTTTGACTGTCCAGCTTGCTCACCAGGGAGCGCATCCTTCTCCATCTAGACATAAGGCATGGTGACATCTGGTGCCCAAACAACACACTACAACTGACCATCATCCAAAACACGTCATTTTCGTTTCACTTGGCTCTGAGTGGGAGCAAGAAGCGTCTCCCCTCTTTCTACATCTTGTTATGACCCAGAAGGGTTTTGCTCTCACCTCTCCTGAAATCTGCTCAAACACTGCACGGAACTGCTTTTCTTCTTCAGTTTCTTGTGGGCTTGGGGTTGGGTTTGGAGGCTGCAACATCAACCACACAAGTCTTTGTAAGAATTGTAAAACACAACATTTCTCCTGTACACAGTCCCTTTGTGCATCAGAGGACTGGAGTACATCTTAAAATAAGGGCACACATCCTCCTGAACATTGCTAGACCTGAGGCCTCCCAGCCATCTAGCTGCCTGAGGGGAGTCTCACCCCCTCATTTCCTTTGTCGGGGCGATTGCATAGTGTGCCATTGCCTTGGCTATGTCAAAAACACAAGCACCTATCCTGGAAAACATCTCTCCTCTTATCCCACGCCTGCACCGCTCTGCTTTCCCAGTCCTTGAACAACCACAACTCTACTGAGCTCTTTTCAGAGACATCATCCAGGGACCTCTTGCCCTTCTTGAGAGCACCAGCCAGAGGTGGCTGCTCTGTAGCACATTACCCAGCTCCATCCAGAGTGGCCCTGGTGACACTGCTTGGCCATTTTCAATTTTTTTGGCTATATATAAATACATATGTTCTTCATTTTCTTCTACTCCAGTTTGGATGCAGTTCCTTATACTGGGAGAGGTGAACAGATCTACTTTGCTACTGAACATGGCCCTGAGATCCCAGAAATGGAGATGCACTTGTTAGGTGGTCTTGGAGGAGAGTTTTACTTAAGAGGGGCACATGAGATCTTGGCTTAGGTTGTTTCCATGGCAAGGCACAGCACAATTAATGGCTTCTTTGCAGGGACACACTTAAACAGGAGCTGACTCAGACTCAGCTGCAGTCAGTGCTCAGCAGGCAGACCAGCCCATTCAGAAACAGAAAGAACTTAGTCTTTTCAGTAGGCACACGTATGTCTCAAGCATTCCCTCTCAAGCCCTATGAATATTGATAAGTAAAATAAAGATATTTGCATGCAAAATCATAGAATCATAGAATGGTTTGGGTTGGAAGGGACCTTAAATATCATCTAGGCCAAAAATGAATGTAGACCTGTGAACATTCTCTTGCCTCTTATTTTTTCATAATAAATAAAAATTTAAAAGATGTGAATGGCTGTGTGTCTTCCTGGTGCTAACGGGTGTGTTTTCAGCACACACATGGTGGCTGATACCAATCTCTGGTTCTGCTGGCACCATCTGCCTTGAAGCGGGTGCAGAAGCATAACAATTATGATTTTAATTGTTACAGCTCTTTCACCATATTCAGCAGAACTGTTTCAGTCACATACTCAAAGCTGGCAATTGTGTAACATTCCTGTGAAATGAATGTGTTTTAGCCAAAGCCAGTAAAAGCAGTGTGTGCTGGCTTCTGCTGAGCTATTCTCTTGCTATTTTAACTCTGTAGACTTACCTCAGGAAGATCAATGGCAATGTTTTCATCTAGATTCCTGGAGAAAACAAAACCTTATTCAGTATCTGAAGATATTCAACATCTGCTTGGGGTGGAAGCTTGCTTGTTACATTTTCTGGTGGTGAATGATGAAACTGCATTTTTTTACTGAACAGGTTAAGTTTAGATAAAATACTGTTTAAATTTTGGTGTAAGCCCTTAAGACAGATTTTAAGCAGGACTCAGGGAGGGCACAGCTGTGCATGCTCTCTGCTAAATAATTAATCTCATTCTTTATTCATTGTGCACATACTTTTTCCTCAATACCCTTTTTTAAGATAAAATTGCTGTTTGGACAAATTTTGGGAAGAAACAAACAGGAAACAAACACTGCTGCATTCACAGATTCTCAAACAGTATCATACAGCTGGCAACTCTTCCTTGTCACGCTTCCAGCAGATTCACCACGGCAAGCCCTATGCACCCACCTCCTAAACTCCTCTCCAAAAAAAAGGTCAGGTTTAGCAAAAATAGTCAAATACAAAAAAAAAACCATCAGGAGCCTTCCATGCCAGGGCTCTGCTATAGGGCTGGGTGCTCAACAGCCAGAGTCTCCCCAGCAGTCACTGGCCCCACAGACAGGTGAGCTCCAGAGGGCCCGGGACTTGCTGCTGACTTACTCAGTGATGGCCTTCTTTTCAGAGAAAATCCTCAGGCAGAAATCTGCCTCCTGGTGTGGCTCAAATGTGGTCGGAACAAGGATGTAATCACCTGGTGGCAGCTTGAACCGGTTGGATACTTCCCTTAAATTAATGTAGGTTTTGCTCCTGGCCTTGGAGGGCTGGTACCTGAAGAAGTCTTTGCTCAAGTGTCCACTTCTGCCGGGGCTCTAGGAGGGGAAACAAAGGCAGCACTGCACTGGCTGCAGTGTGTTGGGGGACATCCTTGCCTTTTTCCCAGCCCAGAGCCAAACTCTGCCTGGCAGAAGCCTCTCCTCTAGCTGTGACCCTGACTCCCATCCCTTCACCCAGGTGCTTGCAGCAACCTAGCTCCCCCCTTATGGCAAAGACCTGTTACTGGTGGCCCTTTCCCACCCAGAAGGCTGTCCAAGAGGACTCTGGGACACTGTCTTCTTGCTTAAACATTCCTTGCCATTAAATATGACCATCCCAGGCAGGGTGTCACAGAGCAGTGACAACAGACTTTCCAATCCAAATCTAACTGAGGGACAAGCACTCCTGTGTGCTCAAGTTTTTCATAAGAAGCAACACCCCCTCTCCAGGATCCAGGCAGGGAACAACAGAGTCATGGGGCTGAGGAGTCTATCCTGGGAATCCATGGCCCCTTAGGGACTCCAAAATCCTCCTCTGAAAGGACTCTATCCCAGCTGCATCAAAATTCTTTGTGGGGCTTGATGTAACTGAGAAGATTATTTTAAGAGCAAGGGCCCTAAAAATACATTATGACTGGCAAGGGTACAAACCCAGAGAAAGATGCTAATACTGATAGTGTGGCTACTGCTCTGCAAAAGCAATAGAGTACCTCATAAATAGAGTAACCAATGGTTAGCATTTCAGCGCCAAGCTTCTTGAGTTTACGGCGATCCTTCTGCATCAGCGCTACTATGAATGTGCAGTCATCTTCTCCATCATCTTTCTCTGTCAAATGTAGCTTGATTTGTGGATTTGTCCAGAAAGTCTCTGCCAATGTAAAGAACACCAGAGAGAGTTTCTTGACTCAAAATAATAATACCACCACTACTACTACTAGAAAAAGAAAGAAGACAAAAAGGACAATTAAGCTGAGGTTTATGCTCAAATTTAGTTTTTCCATTAGCTGTCATGCTTCTTTCCACTAAGCTCTGCAGAATATTAGCCAAATCCCAAAGTCCTTCATGGAACTAGATGTAGAAAAAATTTTAAGCCTGATATTTTATTAAGTTTTCATGGTTTAAATAAAGTCATAAGATGGGATTTTATTAAAAGTACATAGCTACAATGATCCCATAGTGCTGGTCCCAATCTGGAGTAACACAGCTCAGATCCATGGTGCTACTTCAGAGCCACATAAACACGCTGGGTGAGCTGGATTTTTGTCTCATTTTACACTTACTGCTGCAGTTTAAGTGACTTATTTGGAGCTAGTCCTGCTCATGCAAATGTAAATGAAAGGCAAATCAGATCCAAAGAACTTGAGAGCAAAGAAAGCAGCTCTTTTACCACAAAGTCTCAAGTGGAACCATATGAACATTTGTCTCTTTGGCTGGCTCCTGCTAGCCAAGACTCAGCTGGCCTGGCCTGCACCCACAGTTCTGGCTATGGGGTAACAGAAGAGGTGGCTGTGGGTGGCTAAAGACTTCAGTGCCTGCTTCTCATTTTCAAAGCAGTATCTATTTACCTAGAAAATTTCTACATCCTCCTGCGGTAGATCCCCGGACCCAGCTCCCATGGTGGACGGTCACCTCCCACTTGTGGGCAGTGCTGTCTTCCAGGGCATCTGGAGTCAGGTTGCAGATCTCAACTTTATCAAAATGCACCTTGAAGTCTTCAAATTTCATCCTGAGTGAAAGACATGGGAAGAAACATGCAGTCATTCACTTCAGTGAAGGACGCCCAGCATAAGTACTTATTCTCCAGAGTCCCAAGGACAGATCACCAGTTCATGTGGATCTGAATAGTTTCAGTGACCATGGAGATATGCTGATGTACAGCAGAGGAGAAGCTAGCTCTCACTCACTGTGGTGTAAAACACAAGCAACCTTATTGTCTGGGTCTGATTGTGACATGTCTTTATTTTTACTATAACTCTGTTGATTATTTTCAGTTACAGTTGAGTATAAGAAGAAAAGCAACACTGGCACAAAACCTACAGTAGAAAGAGTTATTTCGCCAAATCCATCCTGGCCTTAATGGCTGCATCCATATTGCCAAAGAGCTAACCAAAACATGGCAGGCATCTGTGCAGGAGTTAAGTCTGCCTACAAATCAGCTGTGTATTCAATGCCAACTGCATGACAGCACTACAAGGGACACGTGGTGACAGATTACCCAAGCCATGGTATGATCAGTCTGTATGCAATGCAGTTAAAGTCACATTTGGGTCTTTGCTATGGTGCCTAGGCTCAAGCTGCTCACCCTCTCTTCCTTTATGGGTGCCTGGGACCTTGCCCTAGTTAAAATGTACACCAAACATGAGAGAGAAAAAGTGTGTTTGGGCTTGAGTAGTGGCTCCAACCTGCCCTTGGCATAGACACTGCTGCTGCTACTGTGTCGCATGGATTGCACTACACATATTTTATACCCAAGATGGACACATAATACATGGCCATGGGAAGGAGGAAGCAAACACCACAATATGGATGTTTCTGAGCTGCTAGGCTGTGCTGGTTGAAACTAGCCTGCTCAGCATGCCAAGAAGCAGATAAGCTATGTGATTTTATCTAGCAATTAAAAGGGCAAAAAGATATCAACAGCCTTGCTGGCCAAAGAGCCTGGCATTCAGGACTGAGTGAACAGCCAAGAGAAGGGACAGCCAGAGCCAGGCACCATAGAGCATGGTGCACAGCCCTGAGCAAAAGGAGCAGAGCAGGAAAGCTGTCTGAGAGACCCCAGCTTGCATGGTGGGCACTGCAAGAACAGGAGGCCTATATGCTCTCAAGGTAGCCTTGTTAGGCTGAACTTCTGGCTGTAAAAAGGGACAAGTATTAGGCCTTCCTGAGGGCAATTTAGCATCCAGATGTGTCCTCTGCTCTGAATCACTATCTGTAAGAGCCCATCTCTCCATGGACTGTAGAAATAGCATACAGAAATTGTTCTCCTACCTAACACAAACTTCAGTAACTATCCTTTTCCACCGGTGACTGATGCCTAACAACAAAATGGAGTAGCAGGAGAGCAAAAGCTCTCTAAGACAGCATGTTTATCTGTGGCAGTGGCAGGTAGGACACAGCTAGCCCTGCGTATAGCTCACCAAACCCAGCTAGCTCCATTTTTCTGCTGCATAAGAAATAGATATCTGCAGTGATCTTAATTTACACTTGCTATGGGGCCATTTTACAACTTGTTTTTAGCGTGGGAAGAAACAGCAGGTTTCCTGAGCTCTGTCCTCTTTCTTGTTGGCTATTCCCCTGTGTTGCTAGACCTAGGCACTGCTAATTCTAACCTCAGTGTTTAATACACAAGACCAGAAGCAGCATAGCCAAATTTGTCTCTAAGTGGCTCAGTTTCCTGGCCAGACTATGCCATCCTGGGCTCTTTGGAAATGTGCTGCAAAGAAGATGAAGAAGTTGCACTTTGTAGATTGGATTTGTCTCCTAAGAGGTAAAACAACAGTTCTGACTGCTCTAGGGCTCTCCTGGATTTGTACCGGTGAAGGGAAGAGAAGACTCTGACCCTCTGATTTTAGGAGGGATGGGACAAGGGTGAGTGAGAAGCTGATTTTGTAGCTAACAGAAATTATGTACAAAGAGGTCATTGACTGTAAAACTCACTAGTAAGTCTACTGCAGTAGAAACCAGTTGTGGTCAACAAGAAGAGCCCCATTCCACCTTATATTACTTGCTAAGCCCAAAGACAGTGCATGTCATGGAGAACAAGTTTTGATCACTTGAGGACCTAATTACTTCGCTAATGACTATTTCTAGCAGCAGGGTTTAAAGCACCTCATAAAGATTACCCTGGCTTTCCAGGGAGGCAAGCCGAATCACCACCAGGAGGGATAAATAGAACAGCTGAAGGTCCTCAGCTGAAGCGGGAACAGAGCTCATTCATCAACTCAGCTAAACTGCATCAGCAAGAACCACAGTAGGAGCAAACTGAAAGCTGAAAAGAAGCAGCTACATCCATCTCTTTCCTTATCTAACCATTTTAATGATGACTTTAGGGATATATCACCTTATTGCTCATGCAGAGTCTTTATGTGAAGCCTGATGGGGAAACCATCAAGGTGTGGCTTAGACTGGGCAAAAAGGCAAACACTCCTTAGAGAAATACACAGAAGTCAAAAGATATTAGGGAAAATAAGTCTGATGGACTGGGTAGAGGGTTTAGCTGGTATCAAACTTGCCTGACTGGTTTTGGAAGCATTTCTTATCTTCTACATATGATTTTTGTCCACTTAACCCCTTCAGTGGAAATTTCAGTCCCAACGGCTTTTGTTTCTTCTCTGAATGGCTGAGATGCTCCATGAGGAAGGCCAACATTTGTTTGAATATGCTCAATTTTAATTGGCCTTCCAGGGACCAATTTTCATTCACCCTATAAGCTCCAGCTGTAGCCAGGTCAAAAACAGACACAAAAAAAACTCCACAAAAGCTTTTTGGAAAAACTCTCAATGCTCTACTGCATTTTCAATGTCCATGGGAAAATAACTCGAAGTATCCTATGTAAAAATAGTTAAGTAATGAATCAGCCACTGGATCTACTTCCCTCCAGAGCTAGCAAAGTTTGGGATAAATAATTTAATGTGAATTAGTGTGCTGCATTGTCCATTTTAAATCACTTTTCAGGCCTGAAGTTGAACTTTGGTTTAACTTGCAGGAAAAATCTGGAATAGCCTCACTGCATACCTCTCTAGATTTACCTCTGTGTCAAAGAGATGAGCATTTGGCCCTAGAAAATGTGATCAGACACATTGTCAGTAGTGCACAGCATGGTTGATATGGGGGGGGAATCATGTGCAAGTCAGCCATCTGCTCTGTCTGAAATCGTGAATTTGGCATGAAGAACACTTCACACTTCTAAAGCACCACATTTTTTTCATTTAATTACATCTTTTCTTAAAAATTTCCATAATTTCACACATATCTTGGTGTTCTTTTACATTCTGTAATAAGTAGCATTGCTCCTCAGGACTCCCTTCCCTTCCAGTGCATGCCTAGCATCAACCCTGAAGGCATTTCTTAGGTGACAGAGCACAGTACAATGCTTCCTTCTGTAGAGCCTGCCTTTGTTCACAGGAAGGATTTAAAGGGTGTTACATTCATGGGAGACACACAATATTTGAAATATGCTAATGCCATTAACTAAGCTGACTTTTAAAATGCTTTTTGTTATTAGAAGAGACACAGGAACACACAAAACACACAGAAAACCAAGTGAACATTCTACCTGCCCTCTCCTAGGCATAAACTCAGCATTTCCTCACACAGAGACATCTTCCTTATTGTTTGTTTTTACCACTTGCACCTTGATTTCTGACTAAAGCCACACACTTTAAAAACATGTGGCTTACCAGAACTCTCCATCATCCAGTGCTGCCTGAGATAGGCGTCTCTGCTCCGATGGGCTGACTGAACGCCACTCTGGAGAACTGCAAGAAAACAGAACCAACCTTTACTAAGACTATGTAGCAATTAATATGTAATAATTAATTTTTCCTGGCTCAGAACAACTGGCTGGACACAGAAGTAGGCTGTTCTTCCAGGTGTGTTTTATGTGAGCAGCTCACTCAAACACAGATGTATTTAAGAGTTTTCCTAAATCCTGCTGTCACTCATGGTCTCAGAGACCCAATTAATGGAGCTGGAAGCAGGACCAGGCCAAAGATCCCAAAGCTGCTCGAGGATGGTCCTGCGTGAGTTATTGCCTGCACTCAGAGCTGGGACTTCTGTCAGGTGTTGGGGTTGGGTATAATAGGGCTATTGGTAAACCTCAAGATTTTGGAAAGTCACACTCTTTAAATCTGTTTTCCATCTGTAGCACCATCCCCTCTTTTATGTTTGTCAGTAATTTGGAGCCAGATGTTTCTTTCAGATTGAGTCAATGGGAACTGAATAGGCTTCTTCCCCTGTACAGAGAGATTTGCTGCAGTAAGTGGGGTTCCAGGTAAAGTCTTTCCCTTCTTTTCATTCACCCCTGCAACTCCAGTTGTAGCAGGTCAAAACCAAACAAAAACCTGTTAAAGTTTTTTGGAAAAACTGAGAATTCCCTAATACATTTCCAACCAGAATAAAAAGGAAGTACCAGGCACCTTGTGTTGAGGTTTTTAATTTCAGCAACCACTGTGAAATGCTAATACAAATTCCTGTATTTACCTGAGAGCCCTTCTGCATCTTGAGTTCCAGAAGACCTCCCCAGTGCAGAATCAGAGCTCTGCTTTGCAGAGACAGCCTTTTTCAATAAAGAACATGAATTGCCAGATGCCTGTTCTGATCTTAACCTGGGGCTTTTTTGAGATTTAATCACTCATTATATATGCCAATTATCCATATTTTCCTTTTTCAAGATAACAAAAGATCAGAGCTGATGTGGAAATGTTTCATTTATTTCTAAGTCATGTTAAGGACAGGGACAGTCAAAGTAGTCCTACAGATGACTACATATCTCAGCAATTTTAAAGGGCCAGGCAGATTATGGCTCCTCTCCTCTACATCTGTGTGAATAAAAAAACTTTGTAGAATAAAGTGAAACAAAAATGATGCCATGCATAGGTGCAAAAAAATATTGAAAAGTGTATGTTGGGGAGGAATGTAGTGTTGTTTTTAATATAATTTATTAATTCCTTTCTTCTGTGTTATTTGTACTTTGTTTACCTTTCATAGTAAAAACAGACTGGTTTTCAGACCAGTCTTCTTGTGGTTCTGAGTCCTTCCACAACTTTGATGGGCACCACATGGAGAGGGTCTCATTTAATGGTCATATATAACCTGTAAGGTTCCTGTTCATTCCTGACATGTTTAGAAACCCAGAACAGTAAATGAAACTAGAAACTCATAAGCTACTTAGAGGGAGTAATACAATATCAGTTTCCAGCTTGTCTGCAAGCTCGTCTGCTACAGGTATTACAGCAACAGGCTTTCAAAAAATAAACAAAAAATCCACTCCAAACGTATAATTTTTCCAGTCAGGAGTGTCTTAAAATGAACATATCCCACTGACATTAATGCATGATTTTTGCTAATGCTAGCTTTTGGGGACTAAACAACCTTGACAGTGTCCCCATAACTGTTCAGCTTTGAAAACACTGAGGGTGACGTGTTAGTGTGGCAGTAATACTGCCTGTTATGCATGTACAGACTCTTGATTTAGTTTTCTATGGAATATTTCGGGCTGCAGAAAGCTAGCTGTGGAGCAGCAGCTGGGATTTGGCCTTTGTGAGGCCAGCACATATGGGACAGCGCACGCACTTGTCACTCCAAGAGCCGTTCCACTCAACCTGTCCCCAGGGGTTCCTTATCCTTATGAGCTGCACTTGCCGGCCTCGATAGCTCACCTGGGGAAGAAGGAAATAGAGAATATACCAAGTGTCAGTAGCTAGGGAGCAGAACTTCTCCCATCCGCAGAAGCTGGTCGAACTGGTGTAACACCTAGGCAGAAGGAACAGGCTCCTACAGGAGATGTGGGAGGGAAAGATGGATGGGAATTCAGATAGCTCCTCCAGGATAACTCCCCTAGGATGTCACCTGAGATGAGAGGACACTCCTTTATCTTTTTCCCAGGTCTCTCTTTGCCCAATATTTCTGCACATACCTCATCGATGCCAGTCACGGAGTAAGCATGGCCCTTTATGAGGCCAAAGCGGGTTTTAGCTTCTGACTCGGCAACACTGCTGATCTGAAATATGGGAAAAACACATGTGAAGCTCCCTTTTCAGAGTGAGGACAAAAGTGATGCCACCTCCTCCCTTCCAGGCATCAGGTGGGAGCTCAGTGGCTATCCAGCACTATGAACAGGGAGCTTGTCTGTCTGCTCGGTGCAGACAGTGATGGTGCAGCGGTGCCCTTTGAGGAAACAATTTATTTTTTTAGCATTGTTTACTCAGAGGGAAAATAAGGTGATTCCTGGCTGAAATACCTTCTCTGCCCCTGTGATTTTATGTCAACATAATCTACCTTTTTTTGGATCTCAGTCTTAACTCCCATTCAAATTCTGTTTATGTTAGCTAAGGGATGGGAATATGTACTCTTAGACTGAGATCAGGTGTTGATACGGTCTCATTTCTTGTAAAAAGATATTGATGAAGCAGTGATGACAGTGAAGTAACAACCAGCTGAGTAACACACTCTCTCTCTATAGTTCTACAAATATTTAATTAGTCTTTACAAGAAGGAAAGCTTTATCAGGAGAGAAAGGGAAACGCAAATTAGAAAACACTGAACCACAAAGTTCAGGGCACAGTCTTGAGTAAAAGGCAGAGCTTGTGGAAAAGCCCTGCTTTCAGTCAGGCACACAATGGGTTTGAGACAACAGGTCTCTCTCAGCCCCAGCCAAATGTTCAACAATGAGGCTCGTGGGCAGAGGGCAAATGAAAGCCTCTCTCCTTCTTCCCCCAACTTGGGCACTTTCTTTGGCTTTGTTATAAGTGCCCAAAAGGGAAATGAAACATTTTGTGCTTGGTGGGATTTTTCATTTGCTCTGAAACCTTTTTCTCCAGGTGCTCATCCTGGTGGACAAACCTGGCATACTCCTGTTTCTGAACTGCCTTTCCTGCAGAGCACGGTCAGCAAGGAACAGCAACGGGGCTTTCATTCTTGCTGCTGAGCAGCTCAGGCATTTTTCACCAGAGAGCTGAGGACTCATGGATGTTTCCTTTTACCCTGGGTCTGACACACTGGCACAGCAGTACAAGTAACCTATGCAGGTGCTACCCACCAGCAACCTTTTCTCTGGGAAAGCTGGAAGTTTTAGTTTCTGGAGGGATAAACCTTACATATCCTAAGCCCCAGCCCCTGTTTACAAATACACTGATGCAGAGAAATGTCTTGAGTCCTCCAAGTCCCCACAGATGTTCTTACAGAATCCAGGACCAAAAAAGCCCTTAACTTTGTTGTCTCTGGAACCAGAAAGTCCTCAAAAAGCTATGGGCAATTCTAATCCTAAGTGCCCAAATAAGTCAGGGAATAAAGTTCACTCTCACCAAGGACTCATACTCATGTCATTATTGCCTTAAATACAGTGATCATCATCTATTGAAAAGTGATGAATCCTTTTCTTTTAAACAGCTGTACTAAAGACTACATTAAAATTACATATCTATCAGTTCATAGCTATTATTTGCAGAGTAAAGTGCATATCCATCTACTTGTCATTAATTTAATCAGTCTTTAAAAAGTAGATTTTTTAAATTCAGAAACAACAGAACTAAACTGAGGCATTCAGATCCCATTTCTTACTTACATCAGTAGAGCAGCCCACCATTGAGCATCTTTTCAGAGCTTTTTCTAGGATTTCATATAAATTGTCAGGAGCCTTTTTAACCTCATACATCTCTCCTACGCCCCCAGTGAAATCCTCCATGGCTTCTATTGTACTGCCTCCTTTCAGAGCCTCGTAGCTGCCATTCAGCCTGGAAAACAAATGCTGACCATGAGACATGCTTTCAAAACTTTGAAGATACACACGTTTGAGAACTTTCTCACGCGGGCGTAAAATTGCAGCAACAGCACTAAAGTCAAAAGAAACGTCCCAGAATGCACCCACGATATATGGGAGGAGTATTGGAGTCATCCTATTTTCCTTGTTAATTGCAGTTTTAATTTGTTCATTTCTCCATATCCTTAAAGCCTGGGGCTTTTTCTTTATTTAGTGCCAGTTGTCAGGTTGGCAAGGACTGAATATCACTGTGTCTCAGTGGCTTGCTACCTGCCAAATAATTTAAAAATACAGAGTTAGCCAGAACCATCATCTGAAGTCTCAGCAGAGACACAAATGGCAGGAATCAGGATTTGCTCCAACTCTATTGCTATCAGCTAGCATTGTATCTAATGATATGCTTTAAGCTAGACCAGCTCACAGGAGAGAGATGTAACGTTGTTAGAACAGGGCAGCAGCAAATGCAAAAAACTCCACCACCACCACCACCACCAAACAATACTGGATAGAAGCTGTCCACTTGAGTTGTGAATAATGTATGTACAAATAGCAAATTATGTATGCACAGCATGACTTACTTGGCATAGGCTTTCTCTAGTAAGGCACTCCAAAATTCGTTGTGTTCAGCTGAGTGCAGGAAAACCAACCGGTCTTTGAAGGTGGGTAATCGGTCATCAATCACGACATCAAGCCACTCGTTGTGCTGCCAAAACTACTTAGAAAGGATGGGGTATGAGTTTGCTGACAGCATGTAATTTCCTGAGCGTAGGACTCTGGTGTCCCAGCACCCCAATTGTAAGTCAGTGACAATCATAGGCTTGATAAGAAGTCATATGTAAATGATCCATTCCCACTCTACCATGCTAGGCTGCTCTGAAGGAAAAGTACTCTATCTTTAGGAAAGACTAAGACTAAAAGTGTAGAGCTGTACCAAGCTGTACTTGTCTGGATAATGTCATTCATGTAGCTACACAAGTGGTCACCACATGATTCAAGACACCTTTAAGACACATCTGTATTGCAGATCTCAGTCCATTTCCTTTAAGATGAGGATCCTATAAGATCCTAAGCGAGGTCTGTGTGCCCAGGAAAATATGAAATTATTTCTAAAGCCATATATCACAGAGCAGAAGTGGCTATGTATGTGCCTGTGGGAGGCTCACATAGCCCTCTAGGTTGTTTCTCAAAACACAAACAACAGTGTAAGCTCAGCAACTCAGCAATCCCTGTTTTTAAAATGTCTCCTCTGCAATAACTGGCAACCCCACTGCAAAATAGAGTAGGCATGTAATGACAGAAATGTGTCTATGCTGTGCCAGATGTTCATCTTACCTGAAAATGAAATATTCCAGCATAATCTGGCCCAAAAGTTTGATCCAGTGGCACCACTCTTGCTAGTGTTTTTTCATTCAGTGTGAGAGAAGCTATGGCTGCTAATAGCCAGCAGTCACCTGTGAATTGAGAAAGGGACAAAAGAAACCACCTCATTTTCTTTCCTTCAAGAGGAGAAGAAGGTGATGTAGGGGCCAGAGGAGATGTTATGGCAGTTCTCTGCCATCTCTCTTGAAATCCAAAAGACAGCCCATGCGTCCCCAGGAAGTGCATCTCTGCCTGGCCAGGGCAGACTGTGCTGCAGTTTGAAGAGGCTGGGGGACAAAAGGCTCCCTGGGCTCACAGCACCCTCATGTGGGAATCCTTCCCTGACCTTGAATCCCACTGTACCAGAATGGTCCCTTGCACAGATAGGAGGGTGCTACCAAAGAGGTGGCTGTGGGCAAGGTGAGCATGGGCGGTACCTCCAGTTTCACTGTTCCCACCAGTTCAGGAGGAACCACATCCCCTTGCTTGATGCTCCTTATGGGGTGTAGGCATGAATGCGTCCACCCAGGGAAAATCACTCACCAAGATCCCCTTGGCAAATGTCAGTTCTTGTGGCTCCTCCAAGGATAAACTTGGGGTCTTTGACAATGTCCTGGGAGAGTGGCAGAGAGACACAGAAATAACTTAGAATGTGTCAGGAAAATATCACCCAAATGAGCCCAAATGTGCTGCACAGTGTGTGCAACATCAGCTATGTTACCCTGCAGCAGTGTAGCCACCACAAAAAATTAGGTGGGGAATCTTTGCTAATTAGTTATAATGTAGAGCAATTAAAGAATCAACTACCCTCATTTTTTCATAATTAGTTGGCTGCTAATGAAAGACTGGCATTCTTTACTCAGCTGTAGGCAACTGTTAAAATATCATAGCACATCCTTGTCCAGAATCTCAATGTTAGGATAGAAACCTGGCTACCCTTTTTGTTTTCTTTTGGTTTGTTTTGGTTGGGTTCCCCCCCCCCCCCCCCCCCAATGGCTGGAGAAACTAAAATTGGCAATTTACCTTTAAATGCACAATTAAGCCCTTTATTTATCTGCAGGTAATACCTGGTACATACAGTGTCTGTCAACCATAAGGTCATTTCCTCCTCTAATAAGCAAACAACAAAGGTAGACTCCAGCCTTGTTTGTTTTACTGAGTTAGTTCTTAGGAGGGGCTAACGCTACCCACCCTTGTGTGCACAGAGGGACTGGTGCTCATGGTGGCATTAAAGCAATTCTCATACATTCATCTGACTGTTTTAGTTCAATTACTAGCACCACTGCCAGGTAGAAAAATTACAGTGGTAAAATAATAAATGTCACAGAAATCCCTCTCTTTTCTCCCCTTTCCCATGAACTGCAAATAAAACTTGATTGAACGGAGTAGAAAAGGGAGGAGGAGGGTATCTAATATATTACTAGAGAAATATGCCTGTAGTTAATCAGTCTAGCCTGATATGTTATTGCAGACCCTATGGCATGATCAAACCATTCTGCCTAAGCAGCAGAAGCTTGCAAAAACACCAAAGGAAAGAAAAAGGGGGAGAGGGGAGGGAACTAGAAGAACACATTCAGTCATTTAACCCCTGCATTTGCCTAGAAGGAAACTGAGTTGCTTTTAGCTCATATCACTGCATTTTGTGAAGCCATCAGGGCAGGATATTGGTGGCTTTGTTCAGTTTTCTGCACACGTTGCTGAAGCATCTGCTGAGGGCCACGGCTGCAGCCAGGATACTTTCCCCAGTGAAGCAGCACTGCTCCTGCAGAGGCAATATTCGGGAGGAAGCTGGTTTGCATATTTTTTGTTTGTTTGCCTTTGCAGGAGAGGAAGTGGTGGCCAGGTCCTGCCGCAGACACCCAGGTACCCTGGGGAGGAGACACCACAGTGTGTGGGGCAAAGGGAAATCAAACAGCAGCAGCTCCTTACCTGACCCGCCTGCTTGTTAAATACACCCAGTCCTGCTGGGACTGAACGTAAACAATGACAAACACAGCTCATTGCCTTTAAACATAAATATAATAATGGCTGATAAAGTAGCTGAGCTTTAGTAATGTGCCTTGTTTTAGCATCATTGCTCCTGGGGAACATAATTCTCGTGGCAACAACTGTATTTTGCTGTTACCAAGAAACTCCATGTGTTAGCAAGGGACAAGATAAAAAAACCTTTCCACTGATGTCTGAATATTAGATTCATGGCTCACTGCTTGTTACACAGCTCTACAACCAATATGGAAAAATATTTTCAATCTCCTGTGTCTAAAGCAAACAAAACTAATTTTTAAATATCAATAAAAAGGAATTGACAGGATCTTTACTGGATCTGTGCCACATTCTCTGCTACACAAAAGAAAACCACACTCTACAGTTTCTGAGTGGATGTTGCAAAAAAAATATTAAAGAGGCTTTCAGACTGGATGGTATAACGACGTGTATCAGGGCTTTCAGCATGTTAGAGAACAAAACCCAGACCTGGGTCTTGCAGTCACACAGAGCATACAGTAATTCAAGGATTTGCCTGCACAATGGTATTGCCTAAAAGTAGGGACATGCAATGAGCAATCCTCACAGAGATGAAACAAGGTGATCCATGACTCTCCCGATGCTACATCAAAGCTGTGTTTCTTTTGACTCCAAGGAAAACAAACTGCATCCTCAGCGCCTCTGTCTCACATTGGTATGGGGGGTACATGGAGACCTAAGAAAGGCTGAGGGTGAGGCTGTTTAGGTGTCCTTATTTCTGTGATTACATTTCTCTGGCTGGTTCCAGCATACAGTATCTGTCATACAGGTTGCCAGTGGCTGTTCATATTAGGAGAATTTCCTTCTTACTTCCTTCTGTAGACCATAGACTCATTTGGCATTTGTAAAATACATTTGTATTTCCTTTTTTGTTTTTGTTGTTGAGAAGAGAGGAAAGGGAGGGGAAAGGGAGGGGAGAGGGAGGGGAGAGGGAGAGGGAGGGGAAGGGAGGGGAGGAGCAAAATACAATGAGAAAAGGGTTTTCAGACTATTCTAAAATTCTGCTAAGGTACATTTTCAAAGGTTTAGTTTGTAATGAAAAGGGATTGTGAAACAAAATCGCTAAATACCTTTCTGAATCTTAGAGCATTTAAAATTTATGCAGAAAGCAAGATATTCATCAGGAGCAGATCCATGTAGCTCACTGACTGCAGTGTGAGATTTACAGATTAGGGCTAGGTAAGGGTCTTTTTCATGTTGTGTACAAGAGTGTATACTTGTACACAAAATAATGAGAAAGCCTTCTCTACTCTCATTACTAAAGATTAAACTCTAACAGGGTGTAAATCTGAAGACTAACTTTATTTGGCCCTGCAATTACCCACATGCATTCTGCTACACTTCATCCAGCCTACCACAAAATACTGGTAGGAGAGGCAGCAAAAACCAGTCACTGTGAAAAGCCATTTAAGCACAGATACCCTGCAGAGAGGACGTGCTCCTGTGCTCATCCTTGTCGGCACCACAGCTTTCCCAGCTGAGCCGCGGCAAGTAACCTGCCACATGCTCCAGGCCTGTGTCCCACTTGCAAAGTAAAATGTGTCAACTCAAAATGGTGTTACAAGTGCCTCTATTCTGCTGCTGTTCAGGATGGATAATAGAAATGAAACTGATTTAACTTAAATGCTGAAGAGCCAGAGAAGAACATAACTAAAACCTCATATTCACACAGTCCCACAGCCTCACAGCTCCCCGGCACAGCTCCCTGTGCCACTCACAAAAGTTCACCTTTTTGCATGGTGGGAATTGGAGTGTAAAGGCAGATCCTGTTTCAGGTAACTTACTCATCCTGGAAATGTTTCCAGTTCAATGTACAAAGATGCTGAACAAGAGAGCGACAACTACAACAGACAGACCGTTCTCTGCTGTCCCAGAGCACCACGCATAAGGGCACACAAGGTCTCAGGTGCTCCTGGTTACATTTTACAGTGAAGTTTAACTCTTGTGAAGCCTCAACTGGAAAAAAATCCCAAACTAGCGCCTAATGGCTAGCCAAAGGAAAACTGTTCTTTCTGATTTGTTGTCACAAGCACTTGCATTTTTGATGCCCCACAGCACTCCAGAGCCACCACACCAAAAGCATCTCACCCCACAGCTCCATCCTCTGCCTGGGGCCAGCCCCACAGCACACCTGAGTTTTGGGGCACAAACAGGCAAGGCAGGCAGCAGTAGCTGCAGGGACTGCACTTACCATGTGTAGGGATCTCTTATTTTTTCATAGCTGAAACTTGTCCAGAAGTAATAGCTTTAATTCTGTTCTGCATCACATTAACTGATACAGAGTCATTTGAACACCTATCATTGTGGATTAAGTTAAGCCAAAATTTAAACCCATCCTTAAGGCTATTTTGCTTTTTCTCCTCTTGTGCTATCACACAACTAAAAGAGAAGCTTTCAGACTATGAAGAAAAAGAGAATAAACGTCAGTCATTAGCAAAGAAATGAAATGTAGCCACAAATTTTCTGTGACTATTAGTCACAGAGTTAAGTGGGGAGAAGAAACCTTGAGTGATGTTGGTTTTGTGATCTGAGAGCATATGACTAGTGAAGCTTCAGGCTCGCACTGTGTTATTAATGATTGTTACGCAAGATGCATTAAGAGATACTCATCAAGCCCTTGGCTACTGCTGAATGGCTCAGTAATCATGGCATGCTTTTGTAATCTCTCAGTGTTTCATGATGGAAGCCAGCAAGTAAGTATATGAATCTTAAATTCTAAAAGGCCTGCATTTTTAAAGTTTATCCTTAATTATGAATCTCCTACGTTAATGACATTTGATTTTTACATAGTTAGAACATCATAATGTGTTTTACCCTTAATTCCTTGCATGTCCTCTTATTTTCATCTTAACATTGCTTTTGTTTGGCAATAGTGTAAGAGACAAGACTGTTTACAAGTTGTTTATGCATGTACATAAATATACATGCAAAAAAAGTGTGGCTATAAAAGGAACTACGTCTGAAAAATGGGGTGAAGCCTTCCAGCCCTCTCATCCCATGGCTTGAGCTCTTTGTAAGTGACATCCTGATCCCATCCTGCTGAGGTGGGAAGGGGTTTCCCCCTCCTACTTTGTCTGCATGACTCTCTGAATACGCCACCCATTTGGTGCAATCCCAAAGCACAGCAACACCTGACTTAATTGTCAGGATGAAAAGAGAGAAGGGAACAGCATACTCACCCCAGGCCTCTTCCAGATAAAGGGAACAGGTGGTTTTTCACTGAAGAAAAGAGAGGAGTTGCAGGCAGGGAAGTCAAGGTCCTCAAAGAGGACCCTCCTGCGCAGGCACTCCTGCTTCAGCTCCTCATAGGTCTTCCCTGAGCTGTGGGTGGCACGGGCAGCCCCAGGCAGCACGGGCAGCCTTGATTTTGAGTCCTGGTACAGGTAGGGCATGGCTCCCCGCTGCCTGCTGGAGAGAGACCCCAGGAAGCCAAGGCTTAGCAGGCAGTAGGAAAAAAGCAGAGAACAGGAGGAAAAAGAAGAGGGAGCAAAAATACCTCTAGTGCCTTGTGAAGGAAAAAGGGGGAGGAAAGGAACGTGCTGTGGGGAGGCTGGTGGTGTCTTCCAGCCCTTCACTGTCACCAGTCCTTGAACTGCAGAGCGAGACCGACCTCCCAGCTGTTCCAAACAGGAGCAGAGACGAACACCCTGAAAGCAAACAGGGAAGGAAAGCGGCCAGCCCTGGCCACACCGGGAGCGGGAGTGGCCAGGTGGTGCCCTGTCATCCCCCGAGGCTGAGCTACTGCACCCGTCCGGCGGGGAAGGGCGTGTGTGGGACCTGGCACTTCGAGGTACGCAGCACCCAGCCGGAGCCCTCCATCATGTGGTGGTAAGCCCTGGGAGAGGAACCAGAGCCACACATTAGGGTGTGACCACTGTTTCTCACAGGTGGGAGAGCAGCCTGGAGCAGCCGGTGGCAGGGCTGTCTCAGAGGGCAGGTGTTGTCCCCATCAGATGACATGCAACAGAGACAGCAAGGCCAAGAGGTAGCCACGGCCAGGGCCACTCTGCCAGTGGGGTTTCGGCCGCAGGGCAAGGGCTGGGTGTGCGCAGGAGGGCTGGCTCCAGGTTTAGGGTGGTGGTAGCTAGTGTGGAGGGCTTGGAGCAGGATGTGTGCTGAACAGCAGGGAAAACCTAGGGTAAGTGTCAGAAAATGTTACCCTGAGGTGGGATTTTAGTGGACTCTGCATTCAAGGGGTTCTGTTTGCACTGTAACACAGGATTTTAAAACAAAATACATACATAGTTGCTGCTGATTTCCAGGTTTCATGACCTTCATCTGTTGCTGTGCTGCTTCCGCTACCCAGCTTTTACATACAGTATCCTGTATCACATTGGACAATAAAACACTGTGCTGGAGAAGATGCCAGTCAATGCGCCGTGGGTGCTCCGAAGGAATAACGGCAAGGCTCAGAGCCAGGCAGGCATGGATATTCCTCTCTGCTTGGAAAGGCAAGAGATGCCACCCTCTTGAAACAAATTGCAGTTCATGTCATGCAAAACACAGCCCTGAGTACAAGCAGCGCTCAGCCTCCCTTTGCTTTAATTGGCCCTTTGGTGGACTAGTCAAGCTTGCTGCCAAGAGATGATTTATGGAGAGCAATTAGGTGAAACAGAATTAGTTCCTTTCTGTTCTGCTATTTTTCCACAGCAGTGCTGTAAGGAAAGCTTTCTTTTTCAGAGCATATATTCCCATGTTTATTCCCGATAATTGCATCCATTGTTGATGTCTGCTGGCTCGCCGTGGAGACCGAGTCCCATTGTCCAAATGTATGGATGCTGTCCAAATGTGTGAGAAGAGGCAGGCCTGGTGCTCCAAACATGGCCATCATTTGACCAAAATTTAGGTCTGCAGAACAGAGTCCAAGCTACTTACCTCAGCTTTTTTCACAGTAAGTGCAGATTGGCACCTCCAGAAAGTGATTCATCATGTACTCATCCATAAGACTCCTCTGGAGACGACTGTATCTTTCATTTGCCCACAGACAGACCCTCACAAACTAGCTTAGCGTAGATACCCAGCTATTAAATGTGTACAGTCAAGTGAGATGGATCCCAGCCAAGAAGGTAAGGCAAGTGAAGAGCATTTAAGAGCCAACACAAACCCAGGGATGGGGAGCACCCAATGTCCCACATTTAGCCAGCGGCAAAACCAGGAATCCACTTTATCCACAGCACCTCTGTGTGGGCCAAGGCATGTTCTTCCAGATCAGACTAACAAGCTGACTGCAGAAGGACATGTTAAATGTCCTGGACACATGACCTCCACACCTACTGTGGCCCAAAGGAAGTGACAATAGGGAATTTCTTCAGGGAATTTCTGCTTTTTAGAGTTCAGTTGCACACAAAAATGTGTGGGCAGAGCCCTATAGATGCTTGTCCTGCTGTGGGGGAATTAATGCAGTTTTTCTCCTTTGCGAATGCTCTGGTGTGTAATAAGGGATGTTTTCAAGCTACAGTCTTTCTCCTTGAGGGTAGGGACAGCCTTTCCCTCCTCTCATGCTGCTGCTTCATGTCATGACACCACAGGGAAACTTCATGTCTCTGAGATCTCAGCCTTGGTGTCAAAAGTGGCTGAAAGTGCCCAGAGGAGGGCAGCTGGAAAAAGAGGAATGAGCAGAAAATGCTCATAAAATGTCTCAGTTTTCATTAAAATACAACACTTTGCCTATCACAGGTTAAGAAACATAGGCTCATCTGTGAGGGTTTTTGGTCTGGAAGAGGCAGAAACATACAGATATATGTATCATGTACCTACTCCACTCAAGTGTTTTACAAGGAAAAGGTTGCCAAGGAGTTTTGCTCTTTTACAATGGAATCCCCTTTTTAAAGAAGTGAGAAGTGCATTTCTCCCCTAAGGCAACGCTTGTTATTGCTGCCACTTGGTGCTGTCTGTGGATACTCAGAGACTGTGATAGGTGGGAGGAAAGCAAAACATAGGTCTTCTGATACTCCGTTATGGACAGAGAGCAACAACGTGTTGCTACCAGCTCAGGAGAGCGGCAGGCAGGATTTGAACCACTGACCTAGCAGGGCTTTGCTCCTCAGACATGCTCCCAAGATTTTAGCAGTCCCTGAGTGGTAGGTGAACACAGACGATGAGAGGCTGTGACACCAGGCTGTGTACATTTTCATTCGGCACGCTGATGATACAGACTTATTGTGACATTAAAGCAGTACAAGACAGCGCTGAGTAATAAAGTCCTTCTTCCACGATTGCACTGTCTCAGGAACAGTAGGTTTCCAGCCCGCTAGCCCACTCCCAGCAGGGGCCACGGGGCAGGTCTGTCCTTGGTCTGCCAAGTTCCTGCTGGTGTGTGAAGGCGCTGACAGATGAGAGATAGATGTCGGGTCGAATGCAATTAATACCCAACAGGGGACCTCTGGAAACCATTAGGCTCCTGCGGTCTGCAGAGATCTCTTTACGAGCCACATCACCAGGTGACAGTGTAGCAGCATGAGTGATGCAGAGGCTGGTAATGTGTGTTAAAGCTGAACACAGTTTTTTCCAGACACCACTATTAAATGCCTGTTCCTGAAACACCGGGAGTTTTATCTGTTACGTTCAGCGATGGCTCCAAAGAACACAGAAAGTGTGAACAGTAGTGCAATTGCATCTGCCTGCAGGCATGGCCCTCCTGCCTAGCCACACTGCTTATCCCATGACGTCCACAGAGGGGTCCAGGTGGGTGTTGCACTGAAGAAGTGGTGACTCTGGCGGAGGGTGAGCATCCTCTGCTGAGAGCAGAGCCTCAGGCACTCTTACTGCTAGTAGAAGCAGGAGCAGACTGATTTCTGTCATTTATTTTTCTATCATTAATGCTATCAGGTGAGACTTCCTTGGATCTCCTAATTTTCATCAAGAAGGCAGAAAATCTGATTTGGTTTCCTTTGGTTTTAACTGTGTTTTATCTAAGAGAGAATCTTTCTCTCTCTAGCTGTAATGCATGGAGTAGAAAGTGATATAAAGGGAAACAAAAAGGCCTGACGTAGGAAACTATGATTTGCACTTCTCCTTGGCCTCTTGCTTAGCATCATGCTACAGCTCTGACTTTCAGCACCCCTGCTGTGTGTGCTTTTCCGAGTCACACATACGTAATTCCTTCCCCATCAACATCAGGTTGGCTTTGGTCATTCAGGGTTTAGAGTGGGTTATTCAAATTACAGCAACCTGATTAAATCTTTCATAACCCTGTTGTCATCAAACCCCAGGCTCTGTCATCTGTATAAATTTGGAGGATTTATCCACAGCCTTTGACCTGACTGATCCCACGTTCTCCAGTGCTTGTTGCCTGCTGGCTAAGACCTTCCGTGTCATCTAACCTTCTCTAAAGGACTGTTTTAGGGTAGATGATTTCATTGTGTGCTCTTTCTCCAGGAGTTTGAGACACATGACTGGTTTTGTCTCAGTCCCTTTATAGCTCTCCTTTAAAAGATTAAAGGGTGGATGTTATTATGTGGACTGAGGTACCATCTGTGAAGCTCAGCAGCTCTCTGTCCTTCCTTTCTCCACTGAATTTGTATGAAGTTATATAAAACATCTTTGTTCTGTCTCTGAGATTAGTTTCATTTTATAGTGCTTGGCACCCTCTGAACCTTGCATTGATTTGACTCCAAATCCCACAGTCACAGTCACATGAAACCATGCTGTTTCTTATGCTTTCCATTACTTTGACTCAACATAGAACATGGACTTTTGCTCAGTGGCTTGCAGCCTGGCAGGCTTTGTACATGCTACTGCACACGTTTTTGCTAGCTGAGGCCATGTTATATTGCTCCAACAACAGCTGAGACCAGATGAAATAATAGACCTCAGCTTGGGGTTGCTTTTTTAAGGACTTTCCCTTCAGTTTCCAGGAATAAGGTAATACACACATTTCTCTGGTGTTTCCAGGGTTCGCTGCAGAAGGGCTGGAGCATCCTTCTCCCCCTCATTTCCAGAGGCAGAAGTGAGATGGAGGAATAGGAGGTGAGAGAGGTCATGTAGGGCTTTAGGACTTGTGCAGAAATTGCAAGCCAGGCCTGAGGACTGGACTGCCCTACAAAATGTCATGGGCAGCCTAGTGAAAAATGCTGGGAAGCAATGAGAAAAAGGGCACTGAAAATCAAGGGGAGGGGTTTTAAGAAGTGCCCTTTGAAAATCCTGCCCTGAGCTAACTGAAGAAAAAGAAATATTCCCCGGAGTCATGATGACCTCCTGGGACAGCTCCCCACTGTAGTCCACCTTGCCCAGATTACCCCGATGCTTACGGCACCCCAGGACCAGGAGGAGACAGCTCTGCTCTGCCTGTCCCCTTTCTGCCCAGCATTACCTGATGAGCTACCCAACCCCTTTGCACACTCAGACAGAAATATGAAACACATCTTGTGTCCTTTGGTAAGTAATGACAACATTATCTGCACTGGCAGCTGAAATATTATCATTAGACAGCCATCTAAGTGCTTTCCTCAGACAAACAGGCATGGCTTTCTGTGCTGTTATTCCAGGCTTTTGTCAGAGCTGAGCATGCACCACTGCATTAATTCAGTACTTTGGAGAAGGGGCCGTTTTACAAACAAAAGAGGGCTTTTAAGATTATTTTAATTCTTTCTCTTTAGACTGTGAAACAGTAAGTGGTACTGTGGGAGAGGAGCCAAGTTGCAGCACATCTTCAATCCCCTGAGTCAGTGGCAACCCTTATGAGAGTTCAACTTTTCCTGGGAAAATAACTGTAAAGTGCATCCACTGTTCTTTTTTTGGGGAGCTTACAGTTTTCAGAGGGTTTCATCAGTGTGTGATTCAGCATCCTGACCGGCAGGCAATCTTAATGCTTTTCTCACTAGGAATATCCTGGGCTGAATTCACTGTTCCTCAGCTTTATCCCTTAAGCAATAAGCTAAGATGTTTTTACAGTTAACATTGGAAAGGTTGAAAAATAAAGCAGACTAAAAATAAAAGGAACCTAAAACTGTAGCAAACATTTAAGCCTTTGCTTAAAAATCATCCAGTAAAAACAAAAGAGCAGGATCTGCAAAAACACTGATTTTTGCCACTTACTGAAACCCCAGAAACTTCAATTACAAGCTTTTTCATTTTTTCCTGTAAAAAAAACCACCACTGGGTATAAATTTAACTTTTCCTTCCTCTTGCTTTCAGAATGATTGGTTTAACAAAGTGCAGCAAGGTAATAACATTTCCAAATGCCACTGGCACGGCAGCCGTGACGGCGGGCGCACGGCACAGCCCTGCCGAACTGGAGCCAGCTATGCGGAGGCGCTCCGCACGGAGGCAGCTTAGGCTAAGGAGAGAGGGATGCGCAGCCACCCCTGCGGCTCTGCAGCCGTCTGGATTAGTGCAAACTTCAGACCTGCCAGTAGGTCCACACGGGCATTGGCGTGGGAAGTCAGCTCCCACTTCTGCGTGGAGCTAGTCCTGAAGCAAATGATGGGTCTGCACCTCTGGGAGAGAGACCCCGTGAGGCTCTAGCAACCTGGGCAGCCTTTACATAATTCTGCCTAGCTCAGACTGCCTCTCTGCTTTCTACCTTTCCATCTTTCTACCTTTTCATCTTTCTACCTGTCTGTCTTTCTACCTTTCAGTCTTTCTACCTTTCCATCTTTCTGCCTTTCCATCTTTCTACCAGGATCTGAAAGCAGGAGGGAGTCCCACAATTTTGCTGTTATCAGTTGTGCACCCCACAAATTAAAGTGAGGCTGAAAGCCACACTCTTCTCTCGGGTCACAAAAGGCATCTGTCCTTTTTTAATACCATGGATTATTGCTGCTGCTGGCCCAAAAGAGTTGCAGTTTTGCCCCTGTAGCTGTCTGGCTGTGTGGGAGCTGCCTTTCAGTGGCTGCAACTCCAGTAATGGATGAGTCCCATAACCCCTGCACTGGGGAAGGAGCCAGTCTGTTCTCACTAATGAACTGCATAAACTATATATGATTAAAACCACTCCTTGAGAGAGGCAAGAGACCACCACTGATAGTCTCCTCAGAGGAACATGGAATAGCAGCCAAAATAGCGGAGTCCTGCTGCTTGCAACTATTCGCCCACCCAGGGCAAGAAGCTGTGGGCAGAGGAGCAGGAGAAGGGGTGGAGATGGCTTGAGAGGTGCTGGGGAGAAGATGAAGATATTCTCTTACTTTTCACAGGGAATAGGGGTATTCCAGCTTCCAAAGGTCTTTCTATAGCTCTGCTTTTAGTTTCACTGAACAGCAGCCGTTTCCAGGCTGAAAACCCCCAACTGTTGTGCATAGTGCCCTGTGGACAATTTGGCTTGCAACCAAAAAGTGCAATGAGAGTTTCAAAGCTACAGTAGTGCCAGCAAGGATTAGACTTCCTCACTTAAAAGATTCCCTTTATGCAACAACCCTGCAATACTGAGGAGAGCAGGACGTTTCGTGGTGGAGCCTTTTAGAGCTGAATATTGTGGCATCTCCCAGACAGTGATCACCTGGCTGCTTCCCTCACTCATATTTCAGTGGCTGACCCAGCTGGGCAATGTTGGAACAGTACAAAATCACATAAATTGTGATAACAAAGCTGACTCCAGCTCTTTGAGGCAGGCATCACACTGTGCAGGCATTGCTGTCCCTGCTCCTCTGCCTTGCAGCTCTCACCTGAGGGATGCAGATACAGCGTGATCAAAAAGATAACACACTGGGCTGGGTGTCAAGAATGCTTGTCCTTGAGATGTCACCAACCTGCTGCGTGACTGAAGGGGAATCACATCACCTCTTCATGTCCGCTTTCCCTCTTTGGACAGGCTTACTCTGTCCTGGCTGCTTCAGTCTGGGGGTTGTCTCTCGCTCCTCACGGGCACAGCACTTGCTGCAGTGAAGGACCCAAAATCAGTTATAGATCGTCAGTATAACTGTTACACTGCAAAGTTCCTCAGGGATCTTCAAAAGTTGCCCTTGCCCACACACAGAGTGCACACAGTTGTGCCTGTGTGTGCATGTGCAGGCTGTGCATGGACTGCTCTTAAAGCCCTATTAAAAACTGCATCTTCCGCCGGGAGAGGAAAAAAACAGGTTACAAAAATTCAAAGCTATTTCTACACTCAGGGCTTGCAAACAGAAGCCATAACAAACCAAATGTAATTATAAGCTGGAACAACATGTGCTAGTGTTAATATAAACTCATTTGGTTATTAAATTGTTGGAAGAGCTCCACAGACAGGGGACCATCAGTACACAGACCTCCCTCAAGAGGATCGTTCTTTGAGCACCAAGAAAGAGATGTGGAGATGGTAATGTTCCCTCCTTCACCGTGGAGGGTTTGTGGCACTGCCAGGGTGGTGGCTGCCGGGGTAGCCAAAACAGCCAGGGCACTTCTCCTCCTGTGAGGACGGAGTGCTGTGCCACACATGCCCTTTCGGGGAGGCCCCAGCTACCTGAGTCAGCTCTCTGGGCACCCACTCACCATGTGCATTTTGGCATTAGGCTGGCACACTGCGTCCCTCTGCCCCAGCACAGGGGTGGCACAGGTGGTCCTTGAGGTTAGTAGAACTCACACTACCAGCTTTTCCATTGCTTCTTGCTGTGAGAACCTGTGGCAGAAGTGGGATAATCTCTGTCTTTCATCATCTGCACTTTGAATGCTATTATTGAGAAGCCTTTTTGCAATCCTCTTTACACAAAAAACTGGGCAAGCTGAGTACATCCACCATGCTCACCAGCTGCTTTCACAGAAAAGTGGTTCCAGCCAAGGGCAGAGGACAGGTACACAGAGAAAACATGGGAAAAATCACAGGTAAACCCATACCTTATCAAAGTTTTATTACAACAGTAAAAAGAAATAAAATACTTTGCACAGCCTTTCCCCAGCAAAGATAGTAAAAATAAACAAAATCAGACCCATGGCAGCTTGCCACATTACAGAATGGGGAGTAAATTGGTTTACTAATGTATGGAAACCTGCCTGACCCATCGCCAGAGCTGTACCCCTTCTTCCCTACTTATTTACTCTGGAAAAAGGGACCAAATATTTTGTGTGCAGCTGAAGTGAGAACAGAGCCCAAGGGTCTGGCAGTAGACAGAAACATTTCAGACCCCAGCGCAGTAACTCTACATTGGTTAGTACATGTACCCTAGTTGAGAGAGGAAAAAAATCTGAAAAGTGGCTAACTAATATGAAGAGCCTACCCACAGTTTTTGAAAATTGTTCATATTTTTCAGAGTTTATGTTGATTTTGAAGAGATAGCAGCAGGTTCCTAAATGTGCTGTGCACAGGAGCAGGGCCCAGCAGCACCAGGCCTGGGGTTTGGGTTTGCTGGGTGTGATGTTTCACTGGCATAGCTCTGCTGAGGGAGTGTTTTCAATTTGTGCTGCAAGATGAGCCAGCATAAGCTGGCCTCAGCTCAGACATCTCAATTTCTGTTGCAACTTGAAGACAGGTCCTTAGAGAGGAGCGCAAGAGCTGTTAAATGGATCAAGCTAAAAATTCAGACATCAGGCTGCCCGGGGATTTCCTGAATTAGCAGTCACACCTGGGCCATCATGTTCCACAGCCTCCCATGGCTGTGATCTCTGTGATTTTATTTAATCTCTTTTTGTACCAGCTAAGACTTTCAGTCTCCGCAGCATCCCATGGCAATGCCTCCTGCAGTTTATATACGTGAAAGGGCCCTTCCTTTCATTTACATTTGCTGCCTGATAATTTTACTGGGACCCCACTGATTCTGGCATCGTTACAAATTTTGTCTCATTCACCTTCATAATTTTACGTTGATACCTCCCATACCAGTGGTTGCTTTTGCAAACCAAAGCGTCTTGGTCTTTGTATGCACTCGGCTGCCCTACAGAGTTTTTCCTGGATGTCTCACAAATGGTGTCCTTCCACCATCATGACTGCCTGTCATACCTGGGGCAACCCCTGCCCCAGCCGATGAAGAGATGTTCCCTGTCTCCCTTTTGTCGGTCCTCCCACATGGGCATCCTCTTTTCCTTCCCTTATTGCCCTTTTCCCAGTGCTTGTTTGCCCTCTCTGCTGCATATCTTGTCCAGACTCCACACTGTCTTACCGTGCCAAAGAAGCAGCGAAAGGGAACATTATGAATTTTGAAGGTGTATAAACCTGCTAGTCCTATAAATGAACTGTTTGTGGTCTACTTCTCACTCAAGTTACTTTTAGTCTTAAAAAAAGAAACCCTCAAATTTAGTCATGAATGATATATGACCATGTACATGCTATTATGTCTGAGTTAGCCATATATTAATTCATAATCTGTATAGGTCAGACGTGACAACTCAACCTAGGAAGAGCCTATGTGAATGTCTGTGGTCCAGACCTGTGAGCAGACTAATTTATTATTCCTCCTCCATGACTCAATAACCTTGCAGGAGACAAAAACATCACCACACAAGTACGTCTGGCCCCTGTGTGTTGAGATCTCAGAGCAAAATTTGGGAAGGTTGGAAATAAAGCGAGAAAACCAGAATAAAATATTTATTATTGTCTCTACACAAAGTGCTGAATTTTATACAGTCTTTCCCAGAATTATATGGATCAATGAAAACACTTTTCAACAGCTTGGAGACACGATGTTCTTTGGTGAAAGAATAGCTGCCTGGCTGATCAATCAAAATTCTAGCTCGGACAGATAATTTTCCCATTCAGGACTGAATTACTCGCTGCCAGCTGTTGAGTTAGTGTTCCTCTGCAGGGTTAAAATTTCCAAAGCCTATCTGAAAGTATTTACATGAAGTAGCGCTAGCAATACCACCACTGAGAAATTTTCACAGGGCAGGGGAGCGCTTTCCTGTTAGCACGTCCCAGCAGAGGAGCAGGGCTGTGAGGTAACGTGTAACTGCAGCACCAGTGTTTTTCCACCCCTCTTTGCTCCCTCTCAGCAGTGACCATGAATAACAAGCAGGAAAAACAGAGGCAGGTTTTGAAGAGAAATGAGAGCAGTGGAGGGGAGGAGGGAGGGCCTCACTTATGCAAGAACGGGTATAAAAGGGGGAGATGAGCCTCCTCCACTGAAATCGGGAAGAGTGGGGCAAAAGAAAAGTGTGAACCTCTTCGCTGAAGAGCAGGCTTGAGAGGTCTGTGTTTCTTTGTACCTTTACTGTGGCTGTTGCAGGTTGAATTTTGTTAGGAAATGTGTGTGGGCCCTGGGATGGCTTTGCATAGGGGATGCCTTTAGGAGCAGCCTTGCTTTCACCTTCTTTGGTTCCTAATTGCTGGAATGCTTTCCGCTCAGGGTCAGCCCAATGCTGGTTTCCTCGCACAAATCTCTTTGGGAAACCAAATCCTTGGACACTGGAGCCAAAGGGCAGGATAGAGACTGTACTTTCTGAAGTCGAAGCTCTATCTTTAAGCAGACACTCATTCCTAAAACCATGGCAACCCAACAAAAAAGAAGGCCCTACAAAAGGATCCATATGTAGTAATTGAGATCATGCTTGTGCAGTCTTGCTTAAAAATGACTCAAAAGTAAGATGGGAGACTAACTGTGATTAAGTCCTACCAGGATAAAGTAGGCTCCAGGTGTAGCAGTGCATGTTCTTCATAGCCTGAAGCCTTCTGCTTTAGTAGAGACTATGAGAAGATAAAAGACAAAGAACTAAGAAGTGTGCTAGTGTGTGATGCATCTTAATAGGGGAATATTAATTGAGTGAGCATGGGTGACAGGCAAATTGGGGGGGAGGTGTGTCTGAGCTTTGCAGTAGGGTATGAATGTAAGCTGAAATCAAAGGTTCTCCCTCATTACTGAGGCCAGCCAAATTCCTGGTGCTGTGAAGCAGGAGGAGCACTGTGGAGAAAGCTGGTCATTGAACATTTTATGGTGAAACTTTTTTCCTGGAGAAAGCTGGGTATTTTAATTTAATTGCTTTATTGATTGAGTAGGGGGTGGGGAATTCCTATGCTGACCAAAGACATTGACAATAAAAAAACAGAACAGAGTGCAGAAACACTAAAAGAGCCCCAAAGGTTGACTTGGCTGAAAACCTTCAGAACTTTCAACTAAAACCTGAACTTCCTGTGTGTGACAGAGCCATCAGAGCACCAGTGGGAGTTATAATTCAGCTGCCTTCTGCTCCCCGTCTTCTGTGAGGCAGCATCCTGCTTGGTGCTGGTGCCCACAGCAAGAGGAGACCAGGAGCTGCAGCATGACTTGGTCATGGACCACAGGGGAGCTGGAAGCAGGAGATACCCAAACAACACCCACTGGGTGACAGAGCAGCGTTTCTTAATCATGCATAGAGGGGTATTGATTTAAGGAAAAAAAATACAATAGCTGTGGGCTATGTGATTTCCCCTTCCAGTGTTTATTGTCCACAGTATACACTTAAGTCTGGCAGCTGTTGTATATGTTATTAGCAGCACTTGTAGCTTATTAGCCAAAGTCAGTAATTCTTGTTAATATGGTTACTTCTCAGAGTTTTACGGAACAAAAAAGTGCCCTTCACTGGAGCAGCCTTGGTTTCTGTGTCTTCGATACTGAGAGTATCAGGCTGGGTTTGCTTTTTCCCTGTGTCCAGGCTTTGCAGAAGAGGACCTAGCACACTACAGTTCACAGGCACAGTGTGGTCTGGCCACTTGTGCACACTGCTGGGGCCTACTGCCTCACACAGACCCAGGTGAGTGGTGGCGCTCGGGACACAAATTTGGGCTGTGCTGTCACACATCCCACCTGGACCTCCACCGACCTCTAAGGAACCAGCTTTCTCCCCCAGCCTGCCTGTGGGAAGGAGTCTCTGGGGGAGAGGGGAAAGAAGGGGCATTGCATCCCCAAACCCAGCTTGTTTTCTTTGTCATGTAGCTGAACAAAATGCTTTTTTAAATGGAGGATGTACTTCTCCTGTTGCCTGGATCCATGGATGGGCTGCATGCATTTTGTAGCCGTCTGGAGATGGCACAAATGCTCATGAACTGTTCTGTTGCCAGATGCTTCCTCGACTGAGATGCTCCTGCAGCAAGAGGGCAAAACACCTTAAATATTTCAAGCTGTGTGTTTACACCTTGTGTGCGTGTTAGCATGTTATATGGGCCTGTGCTCAGAACCACTTTCAAACCTCATTAGAGCTAAGGTAATCAGACTGTTTAAATGAAAACCAGGGCTGCAGAGACAGAAATTGCCAATCCCTTCAGCCTCAGTCACCTGGCACACCGCACTCAGGCTGGCAGGACTCAGCTGTCGCTGTCTCCACCTTCAGCTCCACCAGCTCCGACTGCCCAGGTGCACAGAAAACATCCCTCTCTGCTCTCACCTCGAAGCCAACATGTAACTGGGCACCTTAGTACAAACCATACCTGGCTGGCCCTCTTAAATCAGGGCATGAATGTTATATCAGCCCTACTCCCATTAGAGCCATGGGATTTTAATTACTAACTATAAGGGGGCACTGTTTGATTCACTGTTTGTTTGCTTAAAGAGAAAGAAAGGGCATATCAAACTGGAGGACCATTTCGCAATCAGCAGAAAGATCTCTGAATCTCCCCTGCTTTTGCCGAATAGGACTTGGGAAGCTGTGACTGGAAGGGATGACATCTTGGTGATTTGGCTCTGGCAACCTAATCCATCTAGCTTTCATCCTCTCCTTTTCAACACATTTTGTTTTGAAGAAGAAAAATAACAAACTTTTTATTATCTGGGTAGGTCAAGAGGGAAAGAAAGGGTAAAAATTGTTTAATCATTTTACCCTGCAGTAGCATACGTGTCCCTCTCACTGATGGGTACCCAAGCTGCAAGGTAGAAATTAAGGGCAATTTATCTGAGAAGAAAAAAACCTGGTCCAATTGTACAACAAATACAGGTACAAAGCAATCTACATTTCTTTGAGTCCAGCACAAAATGAGCCAAGTTATTTTCAGCTCCTGTACTCAGTTCTTCTGCATAGCAAAACACCTGTGTCTGTCTTAATAAATGTGTAACTGGAGGCTAGGCAGATGTGCTGGGCCCGGTTAAAGGTTGCGTCTCCATCCCTAGAACTTTCTATGTAGCCAGTGTTAAGCCGTGCTCAGGTTTCATCAGGTCCTGCCTGGCTTGAGCTCACTTTTTTTGGCCTCCCCCCAAGCCCGTGATGTAAAGTAGCTTTGCGCAATGCCTCTGCAGACATGTAGAAGGGGCCCTCCCGTGGAAAGGGCATAAGTCCACTAGCAATCACACCACACTGCTCCAGGGGGAAGAGGCATCACAAGGAGCCTGTCTGAGGGGGGTACGGCATCAGCAGGGCGGCACACACCAGGATAGAGGCGAGTAAGCACACTCATTACCTTTGCTTTAAATGCCAATTTTTTCAAGTCAAGTCACTCAAGTGTCAGGGCTAACTGTGAGGATGAAGTTGGGAAGTCACCTCACAAGACAGGTAATTTTTTAACTGGCCGTAAGGAATGAGGAAGCCCTACAGTGCTGCATGTCACCTGCTGCCAGCAGGGCTGGGGAGGCAAAGACAGGGCAGGGAGCAGAGGGGACAGCAGGACCAACTGCTGCTGCCTACATGCAAATTTAGAAGATGGGGTGGGAGTTACTGGGGAAGAGCAATCCTTGGATGAAGGCAAACTGGAGTACTATTAGGCACGAAACTCTTGGAGATGCCTCAGTGAAATGAATATGGTTATACATTGTAAATCAGACTGGGAAGGTGGACAGGCCTGGAACTGCTGGATTTAAACCCAGACACTTCCACCTTGTGTAAATTAAAGTGTTGGTGAGGCAGACATTACACTGCGTCCTCTCAAAAGGCTCAGGTTACCAGAATTACAATACCTGACAGGCTGGCACGGCTCAAAAAATTGTGGAGAAAGAAGGTGGAGAGCAGAGCTTGGTTACTGGCAAGGCTGTTAGCATTTTACCCATTCAATGAGCTCTGCAGAGCTTGGAAAGGACAAAAGAGGGTGAACAGAGCTGCAATAAAGAAGAAATTACTAGTTGGGCTAAAACCCAGTCTTGAATAACAGCAGTTTGGCCAATTATGTGTGTTATTCTTATAAATTCATAATTTCCAACCCATTCAGATTTCAGATATAATTCAAAGCCACAGGCTAGAAATCCAGGGAAGGTGCAGCAGAGTTACTGGTTATCCAAATATCAGATATAGAAAAAGTGTGAATTATAAAAACGCAAAATTTGTCAGTGCATTTGCAGATTTGTGTGCAGATATGTGTGTCTGCATATGCGTGCTCATGACTTTCTCTTTCCCAGTATGCACCAGATCCTTTGTGCCAAAACACTGGTGACACCCACATCCAGTAAAATTCTTTCTTTCTAGTAAGGAAAAAAGCAGGCGATCTTTTTCCACAGGAGAAGACTGCTTGTACAGTAGAGTAAAACTCACTTCACCCCTTCTAACTCTGTATTCAAATAACGAAGTTGCTATGAAAATAAGCACTTGGGTTTCAGTGTTAGAGCGCTTGTATAAGGAAGCCTTGAGTGTTGCTTGCCTAGAAGCCAGTACGAATGTTTGCACAGGGCTATGAAAACACAAAATGCTCTGCTAGTGCTGAGTATTGTGCTGACTAGGCACACAAAGCGGGATCATTCAGTAGCTGGAACTTAAGAGACCTGGTTTCCAAACCCACTTCCCACATAACAGCAGGCAAATCGCTTAGCCTGCCTGTATGTCAGCAAGATTTAAAGCAGCAGTTTGCAGAGGCAGCTCTCACCAGGTCCCAGGAGCAATATACTTGCATTATTATAATGTTTTGCCAGAACTAGCACACTCTAGTTTGCAAGGCTAACTAGTCAGCATGCAAAAAAACCCCAGATTGCTTCCTGTGCTATATCTTTAGGGTACTGCAGTGGGTAATGGAGTCAAATCTGTGCTTAGCATTTCCCCACCTGCCACCATTGAAACTGGTGGCCATCTCTCCCTGTGTTTTTCAGGGAGCAGAGTCAGATCAGCCAGCACTAAATACCAAAATTGCTGCCTTTGCAAGTCCAATGCAGCACTAGCACCTCACCCTGTGAGTAAGAGAAACTGTATTTACAACAGGCTGATCTGTCTTCTTTCCTCCCCGGTTTTTTTTTTCAGCAGACACAGTGGAAGCAATTTTTCGACATGAACCTGGCAGCAGATCTTCTCTGTTTGTTGGCATGCCTCACTGCAGTGACTTGTGACCGGGTCTACGTCCACCCTTTCATTATGTTTTGTTTCAACAAGAGCACCTGTGAGGAGCTGGAAAGCCTGGGCCAGGAGGCAAAGAAAACATTTCTCCCCGTCTCCATTGAGTCCCAAACCACACCTGCCTATGAATATGACCTGAATAGGGACAAGCTGGAAGCCCCGAGCCTGAGTATCCAGGAGAGGCAGAAACTGAGCTACCTGAAGGACTCTGTGTATGTCCTGGGTGAGCGGTTTTACAGCACGCTGCGGGATGCACGGCAGGGCCAGAATGTGCTCCTGTCCCCAACCAGTCTTTATGGCTCCTTGGTGTCTTTCTTCCTGGGTGCCTCAAACCAAACAGCAACTGATTTGCAGAGTTTGCTGGGATTTGTTCCCCCCTCTGGAGACCGTGACTGCACCTCCAGGGTGGATGGACACAAAGTCGTTTCCAGTCTGAGGACGATTGAAAGTCTCGTCAAGAGCAGGGATGAGAAGCTGCTCTTCTCCAAGATGCTCTGCCTCTTCTCTGCCCCTGGCGTGCCTCTGTCCCAACTCTTCATGCAGGACCTGCTCCCTTCCGCTGATGCTCTCTACGCCCGAGCCGTCGACTTTACAAACCCAAGCGAGGCAGCAAAGCAAATAAATGCTTTCGTGGAGGCCAAAAGTGAGGGCCAAAGCAAGTGCTTGCTGACAGACATCGATCCATCCACTGACCTGCTGTTTGTGGTGGATGTCCGCTTGGCAGGTACGAGGCAGCAGGGCTGGTTTTGGGGGCAGGCTGGGTGAAGGATGAGCAATGGCTCTGCTCCTGGGAAGGAAGCAAGGTCATGCCTGGCAAGTGGTGAGCAGGAAGGGCTTGGATAACAGGCTGGACCGCTGCTCCACATACAGTGCCCCGCGCCTCACCACTGTGCTGAGGGTCCTGCCTGCACTCTGCCATGAGCCAGCAAGGGCAATGGGGAGGAAGTGGAGGGAGGTAGCCTCTGAGAAATCTTCCTCAACCAGGAAGCTAGGGATTAGGAAAGGTGTTAGAAAGGGAATAAGAGACAATTGTGCAGCATTTCCCACTGCAAAAGGAACTAAAAGTCACAAGGGGCCTCCAGTAAAAAAGATCAGGAAGTAGGTTTAAAGCAAGCCAAAGAAATACCTTTCCCCAGCACTTTTATTTCCACAGGGGAGCTAGGGTAACAGGCAGGAGGTACAGATTCAAGAAAGGCTAAAAAATATCATGGACATGACTCCTCTATGGGCTGTTAAACACAGGAGTCTGGAGGCAACTTCTGGCTCAGGAAGCAACCAAACAAGCTACCAGTTATGGAAGCTGGGAGCATACACAAAACTAGAATTGAGGCAACCCCTTAATTACCTAGAGTCGGTCCATGCTGCTGTCCCAGAAATCCCACTGTACCACAGCTGAGCCTCCTTTTCTGAGCGTAGCTGTTTTTCAACATCCTCGTGACCAGATGCAATCCCAGAGATCACATAGTTTAGGACACCTTGCCTACCAATGACTGTATTTTAGAAAACTTGCAGTGAGCTGAAAGTTTCTAAGCAGGCCTCTGCTGCTAAATATGGAGCTCTGGTGCCCATGTAATGCTGTTGTGCCTTCATCTTCCCACCTGTGAATTTGGTGTCAGGTTTTCTTTGCCTTTCACTAGTGCTGTCATTAACTAGTCCCAACTCCTCAGGGAGCTGTGAGCACCAGCTTACTCTTCAGTGTAAGGTGTAGCATAGACATGATGCCACAAAAATTATTCTTGTTACAGACTTGGGCATGATCACATGAGCAGAGTTTTCCTTTAGCAGAGCAGTTTTTTCTCTTCTTCTGTATTGGAAACTTGTAATTTTATTAGCTTTGGAACACGTTTGAGGGTCTGGGTCACTGAGTCAGCTCTACTGCTGCCTCTCTCTCAGAAGAGTGAACTTGAGATGGTGCAATCTCCACACGTGGGATGGAGAAAATTGACTCAAGGATGAATTTATTAAATAAGCAATTCTTTTCTACTAAGCACAGGAAATAGACTGCAGCATTTGCTTTGCCATTTGGTTACGGAGGGGTAATCATGGCAACTAATGCTGTTATGTTCCATGTCCGTCCCTAAAGCTGCTGAAAGGAAAAAGTACTCTTTTTGTTGTTGTTCTGAGACACATCATATATGCTCCTGTGATGCTATCAACAGCATAGGATTGATAAAATGATAGAAATCCATACAAAACTAAATGTTCCAATGTTCTCAACTCTTGCTCATTTGCACACAGTTGTTTTCACATTTGTAGACTTGCTGCCAAACAGGGGCTGCCATTTAGAACGTAATGCAGAACATCAGATGCAAATTTTACTGATAGACTAAATTTAATTACTAAATAATTGCTAACTAGCAAATGAAAATAGCATAGCATGACTGCATGATCTTAAGTACCCTTACCCCTCGTTTAAACTCTTGCTTGGACAGACAACCCTCAAAACCTCTCAGTTTTAACTAGAAATTTGATAGTATGCTTTTTGCTTCATTTTTTTTTAATTAAAAAGTCATAGGTCTCCACAGAAAGTAATTCTGTAATTAAGGATATAATTGTCAAGCTGGCATAAAGCCTGTACTACAGAATGTGGGAGTCATCACCTGAAGCAGAGAGGTCTTTACAGGATATCTTTCCTATATTCCCAAGTCAGCGCTGCAGGGTACTCCTGTACTCTCCCAGGCCCACAGGCTACACCTTCACTTTGACTGACAGCCATTTTCACCTCAGTCATCCTACATTGTAGACACAGGTTTCTCCCCTGCTCTGACGTGGTTGACGAGCGGTTGCCCAGTCCCACAGCTCCTGTGTCCCGATATGAGTGATCTCACTGTAATAAACCCTTTCTTCCAATGTGTTGGCTACCACCTTCTACGGAAGGGTTGTTCAGTTTTCCTTGTTTTACACCCCAGGTGTCCATTAATGGACTCAGTCCCCAAGTCAATAGCAGAGTGTTGAAATTTTGCACAATCAAATCCAAATGCACTATTACCAATTAAAAAAAAATCAAAATGGCCCCACTGAAGAAACAGTTTATCTGCTGCTCTGGTTTATTTGCCAAACCATTTCCCACCCAAATTTGTGTGTTTGATGTTGCAGAGGCTATTAGGTGCCCAGCCCTTTCAGTCAGCTTTCTGGAGAGCTCCTTTTACTTCATAGGAACATAAATTTTGCCTGGAGCAAATTCAAAGTCTGTACCCTGAAGAGTCCAACCCTGAGAGAGGGCAGCAGTGTTCCAGGGAAGAGCTGGGGGAACCACCAGT